>NC_048305.1:102107813-102290601 GCF_013100865.1 Trachemys scripta elegans | reverse complement strand
CTCCCTTCCTCCCTCCGGCGCCTGCCGGGCCGCCGCAGAACCCTCCCTTCCTCCCTCCGGTGCCCGCTGGGCCGCCGCAGAACACTCCCTCCCTGCCTCTGCTGCCCGCCGGCTGCCGTAGAACCCTCCCTCCCTCCTTCCGGTGCCCGGTGGCTGTAGGAGGTGCTGGCTCAGCCGTTCCTTTAAAGGCGGCTCGGCCAGGTCAGGCTCAGAGCAGTGCGGGAGGCGGAGGCTGGTGCAGGCGGCGGGGAGTGGCACATCCCGGGGAGCCCAGTGGCACAATGAGGGGCGGGGATCGCTAGTTCCTGCCCCCCCCAGGCTGGGGTCCGTGTCCCTCCAGGGCTGGGCTGGCCACCCCAAGATTGGCCGGAATGCCACCCCTTACAATTTACTGCCCCAGGCACGTGCTTTCTGGTCTCGTGCCTGGAGCCGGCCCTGCCTACACTTCTATTTTTAGCATGCTCATTTGATCAGAGCTAGCACGGGTATGTTGACCCAAGCTGAAAATTACTCCTTCCAGCTCCAGTGCAGACATATCCTAAGAACGTAGAACAGATAGGTAAGTCAGGGCTTTGAAGTTAGGATGAGACGTTTGTGCAGTTGTGGGCGTGTCTACTTGGGAAAACTGATGGGAAAAGCTACTGAGGAATAGCTCTCCAAATGGACACTATTCCAGAATAATTAGTGCACTTACAGAGCACAGGGAACTACTCCAGAAAAGATATTCTGCTCAATTTCCTCCATTCAGATGAGCCCTAATTCGCCATTGGCCTGCCCCTTTTGTTGTCACTTCCTCCAATGCAAAGTGGGTGTAAAATGCTTCCTCGGTAGCATCTGAATCCACCGGATAATGGAGAAGCAGGCCCTGTGTTTGTGTTGCTTCCGCTTGAAATGAGTCGTTGGACTGGCTCTCCCCACTGCGGCCTCCTGGCTGTTTGCTCCTCTGAATGGGATCACTGGGATCGCAGAGGAGCTGCTAATGCATGTTACAGAATAATCCTTTTGTTCCAACCTGCAGCCGCCCCCAAGTTCCTGTAATAATTCATCACAATGGTATAAATGATGCATGCCCCCATGTTGGTGAGCCATGCTGGCTTCTGGAAGAAAGATCGAAATGGCAATCCTGCCTAGATGAAAGGGCTTCTTCAGTTCACCATTACATGGTTGACGTCTTTTGGGGGCTCCTTCTTCTCAACTGGCAGCCAGGCTGGAATACGTGCTGTCCGTGGGGAAGCTGTTGGATCCATTCAGAGGGAAGTCGGGCACTCAGCACTTCCTACACGTAGTAAGGACGTGTGGGTCTGGCACGAGGCCACTGGAAAGCAGAAATGTGCATTCGATGCTCAGTGTTAAATTTGTAGTTTTCCCATCAAAGCTTCTTAATTTCCAACACATTAATGCATCTTTTCTTGGCACAGCAAACTTGGACTAATTTCCATGCTCAGTAATAGTTTTATCTGTGCCCACATACGTGTCCATATTCAACTTCAGGGGCCTGGAAGTTAGCAGAGAGCAGAATTTGTGCCTGATCATCAGTGAGGAAGTGTGTCCTGATCATTAAAACGCAGGACTCCTGGGTTCTAATCCTGACACTGATTTGTTGTGTGGCCTTCAAGTCACTTAACACCCTTGTGCCTCAGGTTGCTCATGTGGAAACGGGCATTATAATACAAACCTTCCTCCATTATGGGCTGATGGGGCTGAGTTAATTGTTGCAAAGCACTTTGAGACCCTCATTTGAAATGCTGCTATGTATGTACGAAATATTACTGGCACCACTCTGGGAAGCTGAAGAATGATCAGTGACTGAGCTGAAATCTGTTGTGGGGATCATGCCATAGAACTAGTACTGCTGAGGAGGGTGGATGGATGTCTCCTGAATCCAGGTAATTCTGCTGAATGATGTCAACTCACGGAATGGCACAACAGAAGTAAGTGTTATTTACTCCTTCTCCTACCACAAGAACTAGGGGTCACCAAATGAAATTAATAGGCAGCAGGTTTCAAACAAATAAAAGGAAGTATTTTCTTCACACAATGCACAGTCAACCTGTGAAACTTCTTGCTAGAGGATGTTGTGAAGGCCAAGACCATAAGAGGGTTAAAAAAAAAACTAGATAAATTCATGGAGGTTAGGTCCATCAATGGCTATTAGCCAGGATGGGCAGGGCTGGTGTCCCTAGCCTCTGTTTGCCAGAAGCTGGGAATGGATGACAGGGGATGGATCACTTGATGATTACCTGTTCTGTTCATTCCCTCTGGGGCACCTGGCACTGGCCACTGTCAGAAGACAGGATACTGGGCTAGATGGACCCTGGTTCTGACCCAGTAGGGCCATTCTTATGGTGAAATGGTGAAAGTTGGCAACACTCAGTTCACTTTTTCTCTTATCCTCTCCCCAGAGGAGAAATGCATGTGCAGTGGAACCTTTTGTTTTGGTAGGGCTTTATTTCTGTCCATGTTCATGGTTCTTTGCATTTATATTAGAGAAGGCAGGTTGGAGAAATGCCTCTTGCACTCGGAATGGAAGGAGACGAGGCTTTAGATGGTCCTGAGTTCCTGGGAGCATTCACAGTCTGGGACCAGCCCTTCGAAAGCTCTGTCTACTGCACAGACAATATTACAAATGCTTTTCCCTTTGCTTAGTACCTGGGTGGCGATGGCTAGCAAAGGTTGATTTTTTAATGGCTTCGGAATTACACCTGAATTTGAGCCATATTCATGCAAATCACCATTTGCATGGATTCTATTTAAAATCAAAATCACTCAGTTTCCTGAATCCTGTACTATATAATAAGGATGACACAAATACAATGTTATAGTGGTGTAATATACGATTCTGTATTTATTATTTATTGTATCATCAGGAGAAAGACTAAGAGGACTTTGGTGCAACTCAGCTGACTTCCTCTAATGATGACAAGACACTGTGGCCAGAAAAAAAAATCATAATTGTATCTTTTTTAAAGAAAAAAGAAATTTGGGGCTTCATTGGTGTTTTCATTCACAATTGTTGTAAAGTTATTTACACATATAAGATGTCCCCAACTGTGCACTAATGCTAATTATCCTCATAGACTTGTGATCTAGATTAAAACAATCATAGTGAAGGATTTAAAGAAAAATGCATGTTTTCAAAATATTCCCCCAAGCATCATTCATCTAATAGGAAATTACAGAGGGAAATGACAGCCATGTAAAACTCCCAACAGCCAAAAATAACATGGAGCTTGCACTTTGACACACTTACCCCAGACACTAAGAGTATGTCTATACTGCGCACTGAGCCGAGACTTGATCCATGAACGCTTTGATGCCAGCTTGTAGAGGGCATAGGCAGTATATCGGATTTTGCAGGGATCCCCTCGGTCAGATATCTGCATAATAGTTCACCAAAGGGTGGCACGTGAGTTCTCTATCAAGAGCCAGTAGCCCACAGGTCATCATAATCACTGTGAAATGTAGGTACCAATAACATTCAAGGAGTTTTGTATCTATGCTAAAAAATATGTTCTTAAGAGGTCTTGGAGGTAAGGCAGGTAACCAGGAGGTAAACAACACTTAACTCCCTGGCTGGTTATTTGTGTATTTTATGCCTCACACCGTAGGCCTATGTGCATACTGAGCCAGTTGTAAATTAAGCAATTGTGAAATCTACAAGAGAAAAAAAAATGTACAGGAAGAACCACACAGCTGGGGGAAAGGAGGGTGTTCTGTTTATGATAAAGAGAAAGGATTGGCCTATCTTGGAGTGCAAAGAGACACACCGAATCCTTCACTCAGGAGGCAAACGGACAGTGGGCTTGTCTCATGAAAGGAGGGTCACAGTCAGCTTTGGTGGTAAAGTACTGCAAAGATTTTCAGTGAGAAATACTCTACAAGACATGAGAGTGCTGTATTAATTAAGTCCCAGCTCTAGGATGCATGTTATGATTGTATACGGAACCATTTCTTTCCAATATTTCTACTTGCTGCTATTTGCATCTCTGTGCTTTGTTAAGTACGTTTATACCCGATTTCACTATAAACACATCTGAGTGCTGTGTGTTAAATGGCTCAGTGGTCTGAGATGGAGTTGCAAAGCTGGGGTGCACTGGGGTGCAAATCTGTGCATAGGGCGAGGGATGTCCAGTGGACTGGAGCTGGACACTCCAGGGAGACATTTGGAGAGCTCCAGGGTTAGAGCACGCCAATTGCTGACCTCTAAACTGATAGCAGGGCGTACGAGGTCTAGAGGGGAGCGTTTGTGTGTTCCTGGGGCTGGTGGAGGTAAGGATCGGAGCCCTGGCAGTCACAGAAATGGCTTCCTCATGCTAAGGGCCCATGGTAGCTAAGTGCCTCACAATCCTAGGTACCCCCAGGAAGCAGTATGTTGGGAGTATCCGGGCTTGTAGTCTCAATCTTTCCAGGGTCGCCAATTAGTTTGTTTGTTTGTTTATAGAAGCTGTAAGTTCTTTAATAAGGTGAATTGTAAGTCTGGATATCATGAAAATAATAATGATCACATTTCCTGTGGTACAGTTAGCCATAGCGTCACAGACTATAATGCAAGGAACAATCTGATCATAAATACGCTTTTCGTCGGTGACCCTTTATAGAACAAAAGTGATGATGACTGAAAAACACTCCACAGTTGGTGTATGGCATCAACTGGTAGCCATCCCAACTTGGGACTAGAATGCTTCCTGGAAATAACCGGCAAAATGTTTGCTTGATCTGATGGCTGGAGCCTTTTGTTGAAGGCTCACAATAGATGGGAGGGGGAAAGAAAACTCACTGTAACAATGATCACACTGCAGGACTGTCATCTGGAGCAGATTATAGCTCACCTACTGTGAACGAATCTGTCAGGGTTCAGGGGTTTGGACAGCATAGCTAATGTACGGCAGCACCTTTTCTAAGATTCAGAAGATGAGTCACAACAGGGCTATTTATTAGCTTAGTTAGGAGCTATTCAGCCCAGTTCACGAGTACCTTTAAAGCTCTTTACAATTACAGGAAATTATACTTGGGAGCTGATGTTACAGCCGAGCCTCTTCTTGGCCCTTGGGCCTGAGGGGCAGAGTGACAGGTTCCCGCACCACATTATTTCATTCTGAGTGGTGGAGTACGTGGGTGGAATTGATTTCCCCCCCTGAACATTTGTCTTTGCCGATCTGAATTCCCATGGAAAACCCCACATCTGAACAAATAGTCGCAGTGGGACTGCAGGGATCCAACTCCAGTGGCAGCCGTGGACTTCACTGGGAGTTGCTTGGCATCTCTGGAAATCAGGCTGGTGCCTAAACATGGCTTTGAAGCCTCACTCTAATCATAATATTCAGTCCTTTTTAGTAGTAGACCTCAAAGCACTTTATAAAGGAGGTCCTTATCATCATCCCAATTTACACACAGGGAAACTGAGGCACAAGGCAGGGGAGTGACTTGCCCAAGTTCACCCAGCAGACCAGTAGCAGAGCCAGGAGTAGAAGAACCCAGCTCTCCCAGCCCAGTGCTCTATCCACTAGACTAGACAGCCGTTATTTCTGCTGTGCCATTTTTAAGACTGCAGCAATTCCACGTGGCTTCTGCCGGCGCACATATTTGAATGATGCTTGTGCAGAGTTGCTGAGGCAGTATGAGCAGTCAGGTGATCAGGAGATGGCAGACCATCTTATAGAATCATTGGATGCCGCACGCCGGGCTCGACGGGAGGAAGCGACCGTGGCATTTGACTTTACCCGGTCAAGCCGGAAGAGCTGGACTTTAACTTGTTGACTTAGGCGCACTCAGCGTTCATGGGCATAAAGCAGACCAGCAGCTACTCCAAATCAGATGGCCAGTCATCTGTTGAAGGTTGCCAAAGCTCCCGTTGACAGAGTTGTCAAATGACAGGCCCATGACGAGTGGCGGCATTTCACGCAGAATAATCCAGCTGAGAGCAAGATGGAGCCATTCACTAGTCTGGAATTGGATAAAGTGCTGGAGGATTTAAAAACTGGCACCGCTCTTGGATATGATAGAATTGCGCTTGAATTCATGAGACGTCTGGGCCCTTGTGCTCAGGAATGGCTTGTTAGGTTTTTCAACAGAGTTCTGCGGGAATCCAACTTCCTAGAGTCTGGGGCCAAGTGAAGGTCATTGCCTTGCTGAAACCTGGGAAAGATCCACACTTGCCTTTGAGCTATGGACCAATTTCACTAAGCGTCTGCTTTAAGGGGTTTAAGCATCTGATTTTGCAAAGAATTTCAGCATCTGTGGGAGGCAGGCTGGCACCAGAGCAACTGTGGTACGTTTAATCAAGTGCTAGCACTTACATCTTTCATCAAAAATGGATTCCAACCTAAGCTGAAGACCAGTTCAGTTTTTCTCGACCTGACCGCAGCATACGATACAGTTTGGAACACAGGCTTTTTGGTGAAATTGTCTAGAATTATGTCAAGTTGGTTTGTATGTGCAATGTCTCTGTTTTTGAGAAATCGCCATTTTTGTGTGCATATTGGTGCTAGAATTAGTATTTGGGGGCACCAGAAGTATAGACTCTCTCAGGGATCAGTATTATCTCCAATGTTATTCAACTTATATTCAAATGACCTACCATATACTGGGTCTCGCAAGTTAGTTTATGCAGACAACATATGCCCGGCCCTCAGCCACACTCCATTGACATATTTGAGTGTGTTCTGAATGCAGATATGGCAACTATGACTGATTATTGTTGTCGGTAGTGCCTGATACCAAGTGGAAGTAAGACTGTGCCGAATGTCTTCCACTTACATCATGCACAAGCGGGCAGAGAGCTGAATATAGTTCAATGGTCAGCGAATAAAGCATGATTCACACCTGGTCTATCTAGGCGTCATGTTGGATAGAACTCTCACATATCGTGACCATCTTACAAAGACAGCAACTAAGATCAAAACACACAATAACTTGTTCAGAAAACTGGCCGGAATGACTGGGGGTGTCAATGCCCAAACGTTACGCACTTCAGCCTTGGCACTCTGTTATTCAGTGGCGAAGTACAACACTGCAGTAGGGGCTCACTCATCTCACGCAAGGATGATCGACATACAACTTAATTCCACCATGTGTATCATTTCAGGCACACACAGATCTACTCCTCTGCCACAGTTACTGGTTCTCTGCAATACTGCTCCACCCAGTGTTCCCCGAGAGGAAAGCGTAGCAAAGTTTATGGCGAAATTGCGTAATATGCCACATCATCTACCATTAATTAAAGACTTTTAATCCACCACATGGTCCTCTGCCCTCATGGCACCCATTGTGGATAAGTTTACCCAGAGAGGGATTTACAGTAGAGGATGCGTGGTGAGTTTCATGGTCAACAGAAAAAGCGACAAATAATTATCTTGTCTCAGACCCACTCAACGTCAACCCAGGTTTGATTTACCCTAAAGGCAATGGAACCTTTTCAACTGATTTCATTCCGGACATGGAATTTGGGCCACAGCACAATTTCGGTAGCGTTTTAGAGACAGTCCACAATGTCAATGTGGGTAGCCACAAACCATGACACACATCGTTGAGCACTGCAAAATGACTCAACTTCCCGGAGGTCTTCGTGCCTTGAACATTGTTGATAAGAACGCTGTGGCTTGGCTTGACCAGATTGCATATAATAAATACTGACTCTACTCACAAGGTTTGAAAATCTTAGCCATATTTTACTTGTTGCCCTTCATGTTATTTGTTTAGTGTTTTGTGCATCACTCAGCTTGGACATGGGAACTATTAGATTTGATTAGATAAAACAATTTCTTATTTTGTCATCGTTTACTAAAACGTTCAAAAAGCCAGTAAATACACAATAGAATGTCAGTGATTCCCTTTATGGATAGGTTACTTCTGTCCTAGAAAAGATGGTTACTAACCTATCATAACTGTTGTTCTTCGAGATGTGTTGCACATACCCATTACACTCATGGTGCTTACACACCCCTTGCACAGTCGCTGGAAATTTTCCCCTCAGTGGTACCCAGAGGGGCAGCTCGAGTGCCCTCTGGTACCACATGCCGCTAGCGCCAGTATAAAGCGCTCAGCTGACCCCACGTCCCCTCAGTTTCTTCTTACCACCTGTGACCATCGCTGGAACTGGTCTTTGTGTGTTCACAAGTTCTCAGTGGACTTTTCTCTGTATAATGTAGATAGTTAATTGTATTGAAGCTATTAGTTTAGCAGCTTTTTCGTCCGATCCAGTTTATGTGAGTAATTTAGCCTAGTTCATACTTCATGAGCTATCTGTAAGTAAATCATGATTTTCACTCACCTCTTTATTTGTAATTTTGCCATATGCACAATACTTGCTATGAATATTTGCTCATTACTACTTGTAGGAGTTGTTTTAAAAGGAGTCGGGGGAGCCCATGAAAATTCCCCCCCCCCTTTTTTTTAATGGAAAATTTTAGAACAAATAATTTCATTGATGTTTCAAGTTTTGAAAAATTTCAACCAACTCTATTTACACTGTCAGATTGGTCCTACGACACCACATGGGATGGTTTCCATTCTCTGAATTGGCTACCCAAACTTTATTAGTAGGAAAAGTCCCCTTTTGTTTTTCAGTTCACCAAGCAGCTATACCACTCATAAATACGTGACAATCTTTTGGTGACAACGATAGAAGGGCTCTGTGGCCGTTTTGAAGAGATTCATATTTGGTAATTCATATTTACTTATTTAAGAATAACAAATCTGAATGTATTGTCACTTACAGTGTACGGGGTTATCTAGGCATTATTAACAGGATTCTTCCTCCCCACAATGTATTTATTTTTTAATTTTGTCAAAAAGACCAGAACATTTTCAACTAAAACAAGATTTTTATTTTCATTTAGTTGAAAGATCATTTTCTGTGGAAAATCTGTTTAAATAGAACACTTGTGACCTAGTCTGATTGTTAATGTAGGCGCTATATGTGTGCAAAACATTAGCATTCTGTTGTCACACATCTGTAGAGCTGTTAATTCCTCTTGTTCCCTGGGACACATCCCCATAGTTAACCCTGGTTACTTTGTCATCCCATCCACTGTCATTTATTGGCCTTCTAGTTAAACAGAGAGAGCCCTTTACTGGAAAGATAAATCACACTCCATATTTTATCCCATGTGATTCATCACAATTTAACTTTACAATATGTTTCCATAATATGCTTAGCCTTTTGCCTTAGTAGCTCAACTTTGTCTATAAACCTGTTCTCCTAGGAGCATAATAAATGTCTTCTACATAGCACTGTTGTCTAGTTTTGGGGTGAAGGGTAGCTTCTGGCTCAATCTTTTATCATTCATTAGTTGTATTACAATACTAACTGAAATCAGGGCCCCCTTGTGCTAGGGCAGAGATGGGCAAACTACGGCCCATGGGCCACATCTGGCCCACGGGACCCTCCTGCCTGGCCCCTGAGCTCCTGGCCCGGGAGGCTAGCTCTCCAGCCCCTCCCCCGCTGCTCCCCCTCGCCCGCAGCCTCAGCACATCACGCCACTGGCACAATGCTCTGGGCGGCCGGGTGCTCTGTGCTGCGCAGTGGCGTGGCTGGCTCCAGCCAGGTGGCGCGACTGTAGCGCTGCCAGCCACCGGTGCTCCAGGCAGTGCGGTAAGGGGGCAGGGAGCGGGGAGGTTGGATAGAGGGCAGGGGAGTTTGGGGTGATGGTCAGGGGGAGCGGGGTGGATAGGGGTCGGGGCAGTCAGAGGACAGGGAACAGGGGGGTTGAATGGGGGCAGCGGTCCCGGGGGGCAGTCAGGAAGGAGGGGGGGTTGGATGGGGCAAGAGTCCCGGGGGGACATTCAGGAATGAGAGGAGGGGTTGGGTGGGAGTTCTGGGGGTGGTCAGGGGACAGGGAGCGGGGGGGTGTGTGGATGGGGCAGGGATCTTGGGGGGGGTCCCCATCAGGGAACGGGTGTGGATGGGGCAGGAGTCCTGGGGGGCATCAGGGGGCAAGAAGCGGGGGTCGGATAGGGAGTGGGGGCTGGGCCATGCCTGGCTGTTTGTGGAGGCATAGCCTCCCCTAACTGGCCCTCCATACAATTTCCAAAACCCTCAGGCAAAAAAGTTTGCCCGCCCCTGTGCTAGGGGCTGTTCAGAGACCCCGTAAAAGACACTCCGTGCCTTGAAGCACTTACAATATAAATAGAGAAGACAAAGGGCAAAGGGCGAGACAGGAGGGATGATTGTCCTCATTGGTCAACTGAGGCACTGAGAAATGAAATGGCTTATCCCAGGTCATACAGAGCTGGGAACCAAACCCACAGAGCCGGAGTGCCAGCCCAGTGATTTAACATAAGATCATACTTCCTTCCTGTTTTCATCAGGACAGTACTTTTAATACAAGGGGACTTTAGAGAACCCGTTTCCGTATATTTTAAATCAAAATAAATAAAAATCTAGTTGTCTTGGCATTTGCTACTCACAGGCAGTGGGTGTGCAGATGAGGGGGACAGGCAGGGGGACAGCCCCCCCAATAATCATCTCCGCCACCACCCCCAGCTTCTGCCCCAGCTCCCAACCCTGGGATTCCCTTGTCCTCCCTGTCCTCACCCCTTTCTGCCAGGGTGGGAGTCCGGCTGAAGGGATGCGCCTGGGAAAGGCACTACAGCGAGCACTTCTGCTGAGCTCCACTAGGTGGCACCCAGAGTAGGGAAGCCAGGCTGGCAACACAGCTCTGCCAGAGGGGGTGCTGGGAAGCCTACGGCGTCCCATCCCTTCCTCGCCCGCAGCCTCGAGAAAGTGCTTGGAACCCACCTGGAGCGCAGAAGGGAGCTCGGGACAATGGGGGCGGTGTGAGGCAGTGGGGCCCAGGTCGCTTTGGGGATGGGTGGGGAGCCTGGGGAGGCCTGGTAGGTAGCGGAGGCAGCAAGGGACAGAGGGGTGGGGCAGGCAATGGGGCACAGGGTGGGGAGCTGGTGTTTAAAGTGCCCCTCCAAAACCAGTCACATTTAAATCCCTGAGCATGCCCCTGCTCACAGGGCTGATACTATGATGGGATGGTATTTAAAGTACCATCAGAAATACAAACAAAGCAGCGCTTTGTCGCTTTTTACAGATCCAGACTAACACGGCTACCCCTCTGATACTTTAAACAAAGCAGCGTAACCCACAACAGGCAAAAGGTACCAGGGAGTTTTATTGGATTCCTTCAGGTGAAAGGGTTTTATCACCTTGTGATAGAGAAATCAAAGCATGATCACATTGAACACAAATCACTCTGAATCCTTTAGAAACTACCCGCAAAAGTTCACCATCCACCAGCCTATTAATACACTGCGAAGTTTCCCCTAGCTATGTTTTCCATGGCTTTAAAAATATACAGGCAAAAAAATGGGTTCTCGTGAAATGTTATTTTCACTGCTAGCCGGAGCAGCCGTGAAAACTGTTTGCACTGTGATTAAGACGAATTGACATCATTTCATTGTATTCATTGGATCTGATTCAGAAGTCAAGCCCTATGGAGCAAAGCACCGAAACACATGCTTAAATGTCTGGCTGAAGTGAGGCCTTTATTTGTACCTTTACAATCATGAGTTAATAATGATCGTAATGATGTACAATGCTCACCCCAGCAAAGCACACCGGGCCTGATCCAAACCCCAATGAACTCAATAGATGTCTTTCCACTGACATCAGTAGGCTTTAGATTCAACCTTTGGAGTGTTACAGGCACATTAAAAACAATCACACTGGTCAACAATACCATTAAAGGTGGCACATACAATATACAAACCCAAACACAGCTCTACAAAGCCAACGTCATTTAATGAAATTGCGTTCATTTCTTTAACTGCCTGTAGATGGCACTATGGCAATAAAAGTTGTAGGTTTAGACATTTTGCAAAGCTGCCTGGAAAGCTGTTATGTCACAGAGCAGATTTGTTAGCACACTGTTAGGCGTTCTTGGGAGATGCTAACTGGAAGATAAGAAAGGTTATTTTTTGGAGGTAGGGAAGAGCTCAATCCAACCAACGTTTCTCAATGCTTATGATCATTTTTGAGCAGAAAGAGTGAATTGCTATTAAACATTACATTTTTAACTTTGGTTTATCGTGTTTAATGGGACTGTTTGGTTTGAATATGCAGGCTTGTCACACAGCTCCTGACCAATTTCACATAATGTTAGTATGGTACTATGATCTTGTCTTGATTTTCTGATCACTTGCACTCCTCCCCCCCGATGGATTAGTTTATTTGTGCGTCCTATGTCATACAGTGTTTGATGTTTTCTTTTGCAAAAGCATACTCTGTGAGTGAGCAGTATACTTAAATCAGCTGACTATAGGAGACATCATCTAAGCCTGATCCTTCTATTGCGCATGGTTGATTGCGTTGGGATTACTTGTGGAATAAAATTCTTAATGCAAGAAAGGGTGGCAGAATCAGGTCCACTGAGTATTTAGAAGAGTCCAGAGGGGCTATACTACAAAGACAGAACTGCAGAGTATACCTATGTAACAGGATACAAGTAACAGCTCAGGGGGAAAGGGATAGTGCCTGCTAAACCCAGGGTTGTGAGTTCAATCCTTGAGGGGGCCACTTGGGGATGTGGGGCAAAATCAGTACTTGGTCCTGCTAGTGAAGGCAAGGGGTTGGGCTCAATGACCTTTCAGTTCTATGGGATAGGTATATCTCCATATATTATTAATGGTATTATCTTTTCAGGTTATATGCTGTGTTATGTAATTACAGCACTGTTATTGCCTATGTCACACGAACGGGTGGTATGCTACAATAGTGCTAACACCGTGTTGACTGCCATGTTGAAACCATACTGTCAACTGTAAACAGTCAGCATGATAAGTTTCATGGTCTCACTTAGCAAATCAGATTTGATTTTCCATAGGCTGAAAGAATATTTTGTCAGATATTTTTATTTCCTTCCTTATTATAAAAATTTTAAAAAAAAGTAATTTTTGTGGTGTGAATTTTAGTGCTCAATCCAGCATGCACTGATGCCCAGGCCTAATTTTAATCACATAAGAAGTCCGATTATAGTCAGTTTGCTGGAGCAGGGCCTTTCCATGCACAACATCTGTTGGCTTAACAACTGTAGCAACTCAAGTTCCCTCAGACCTCCACCACATGGAGAAAGTCTAGTAGAGCTGAGGTCAGTCTCCATGGTCCATTCAGTTCTTAGCTTCTCTTCAGAGTCTTCCAGCCAGGTTGCCAGTTATATCTATGTGGTGGACATTGAGATGCAGACACTTGGCCATTAGGGGTTGGTTTACACAGCATTATAGAAAGAGCCTCCCAGTTTGGGTTGACACTCTCAGGGTAGCCGGACTCACACTAGTTCTCTAAAAATAGCTGTATACTTAGAGCACTTGTGCAACCCAGGCTCAGAGCCTCATTCCAAAATGCCATGCAAACTTATGCTAGAAGGTGGGCTATGACCACTGTGATCATTTCACAGGGGCCCTCAAGCAGCTATCAGATGTCAACAACTTCCAATCACTACCCACCTGGGTTGGATTGAAACCAACCCCTAGGAGAGCACAGAAAAGCATTTTTCACTGAACATTCATGAATAACCACAATTCAGTTCTGGGCCATTTCTCAACCCAAAGATCTCACTTTTCAATTAAAAAAAAAAATAACAGGTTTTGTAATGAAGCATCTGCAGTTTCAGGTGTATTGATGTGGAACTTGATTTTTCGTTGAAAAGAAATGTTCTTGAACATTTCAGAAGTGCTGAACTTTTGACATTTGTTTTTACTCAAAAATAATCCAAACTTTGAATGGAAAACTGAAAAAGAGGTCTCAGAAATTGGGCCAGTTTCACAAAATGTACATGAAATGTGAAAACTTCAGCTTTTGAGGTTATTGAATTTCACCGAGAGTATTTCACTGAAAGTCAAGAAGTGAAAGGTTCCGTGCCCCATTACAATTCCCTGGTGACATCTAGATATTAGCCCTAAATTACATTCAGTGGGCCCCAATCCTTTTTAACTTTATACATGCAGATTGAAGCCAGTGAAACTGTCGGCCCACTCAGGTGCCTAAAGTTAAGCATGTGTGTCTTTGCAGAATCAGCCCCTTCCTCTGTATACCCTGATACTTCCAGTGGATGCTTTAATCCTTTGTCATCTTTGTATTTCAGGAGCCATCAACTGTGTCTCAGGCTGTGCCAAGGCCTTATGCAAGGAGAGAATGCAAGTCTCCTAAAGGGCTTTCAGACAGAGCAATTTAAGGACACAGCTCAAATGCATCAATGCTTTTGAAATTGCCATAGACTGTGAGTTCTTTAACTAATCTAGGGAGGAAAATGAAGCCATGCCTTCCTTTTATCAAAATACAAAGATTCGTGAATGGAATATTGTGCAAAAGTTAATGGCACCTTCGCTGCCTTCGGCCCTTTTGAAGTTAATACCATGCTGTGAGAATTCAATGACTCTGGGCAGCAGGCTACAAAAGTACTCTTTTTATTTTTATTATTATTAGATAACTGTAGCTTTATAAGACAATTTGCTCTTCACTTCCATTGAGAAAGGCTACTGTTTGAGGCCAAGGAAGAACGTTATGGTGAGCAAGACATTAGGAGGCATTTTCATTAAGTGATGATTGAAAGCAAAGTAGGAAATTATACTTTGTACTAAAAATCCATTTAGCCATTATACCACACTATCGAGTACATAAAAAGGAGGGTTATTCAGCTTTCAGCCAGGCAGAAAATGCCAATGGAAAGACAACGGGAGGCTCTATACCAATTATGTTGTCATGCAGGATCCAGCTCACTACTTCATGGAGAGGCCTGTGCATGGGAGGATGGCAGAATGCAGTCACGCCTTCGCGTTCTCCATCACCGGTATGGTAGACTCTGTACCTGCACAGAATGGACAGTTGAAGATGAGGCAACTGGCTCTGGACTTATAAATAAGAATATGCAGAGCTTCCAGGCCATTCTGTTCATATAATACAACAGCGTGTTGGGATCTCCGCTGAGGTTGGGGCACCTTTGTGCAAGGTGCTGTACATACACAGTGCGAGGCAGTCTCTGCCCTAAAGAGATTATGATCTAAATAGCCAAGTGTCACAGTTCATGGCTTGTTGCACCTCTGACCCCTTCTGTGGTCTGAGTGCACCCTCTCCTGGTCTTATGCCTCATGCTTTTACCTCCCTGCAATTCCTCCACTCTCAAACCTCAACCTGGGCTGCAGTGCCCTGTATATCAACCGTAATCACCCAGCAGGTCCGACTCAGTTCAGCACCTGTGGTTCTTCCCTTCGGGAGCCGTGACCAGTGGTGAATACAGCAACCCAAACCTGCCTTCTTAAAACAAAGTATTGTTTAATCTGAATAACAGGACCAAGGTAAACCATATAAGAAGAGCTTAGGTTGGCCTGTCTTACCCAAGCTCCCTGACCTCAGGATCTGGGGGTCAGTCTGCTCCCCACCAGTCTCTACCTGTCTCCCCTTTAGCCCTGTCTTTAAACCCTTTGAGGCTTTTGAGTGTTTCCTCCTCTCACAGGGGCTGAGTCCCTCCTGGTGAAAACGTGGCTGTCAGGCCCAGCAGGGAGGCAGAGCCAGGGCTGCAAGTGAATTGTTCTGCATTGTCTCTTATCCCATGAAGTATCTTCCAGGAGATCTGAATGTTAGGAACCACCCTCCTTTCCTGGGTGCATTTTCTGACAAACATGCTAATCAATTCACACAATACCTACAGGCAGTCAATACCACAATGACCCGGTATTAATCATTAGAGGCAGCTCCAAATCCACCACACCAAGACAGACAAAAGATGACCTTGCTTTACAGTTTGGGCATAGAGTGACTCATTTCAGGTCGCACAGGTAGTTTGTGGTAAAGCCAGCTCTCTGGAATATCAGTTCAAGGGCTTAACCACACCACCAGCCTTCCATCTTCCGAGACTAGAGGAGATTGTCACTGCGGAGGTTCCACCCCAGGTGCTGCAGCTGGGGGGCGGGGGAAAATGCAGACACTCATTTCTTTATTCAAGGAAGAGGGGGTGTATTTGGAACAGAACCCTGCAGTGGGATTGGGATTATGAGGGTCCCACAGTACCTACTGCCACACCAACAGGACGGATAAAATGTACTTGGTTGCAGGCGGAATTGGTGGGAAAACAAACACTTTAAAATTGATAATACTTAAATTGATGCAAGGGATAGCAAAAGATTTGATTTCTATAGTAACAGGAGTGAAGGTATTTTTTTAATGGTTGAAGCAAGATTGGTTTTATTCTTTTAGTGGTAAAAATTGTGTCCGAATTCCTTATTATAGATTAACCAACTGCTTTTTTTTTGTTAAGTAGGAGTAGTGGGGGGAATCTGTCTCTCCTTCAGGAGCTAAGGTTTTTGTGGGTGGGAGCGGGATACAAATGCGAGAAATAATGCGGGGGTGGAAGTGGGAATTGCATGACAGGATTAAAAAAAATAAAAAATAGTCCCACACAGGGCTCCACATTGGAACCCGAGCACCTTGTATAGAACACCCTCGTCAAGCCTGATGAACCTCTTGGAGGTTGCCTGCATTTCACTTACAAAGTTACACATAATTTGCTGTAAAAAAATACACCCCCACCCCTCTGTTTTCTTTACAGGAGGAGAATTTATTTCATTTGCTTAAAAAGCATCCTGGGAACCCCACATACAGTTCAATTTCAGATCATTTACGGCTCATCCAAGAGATCCGTGTCTACAGTTCTGGGGACACCATGTGGACTTCATAATGAAATGCAGAGCGTGTTAAGTGCCCCTCTGGAAACATGGCTTTTAAATTCAACCATTGCTTAGCAGCACTGAAAGCTTCAGCTCTTCATGCAAACAAAAGAGAGGCTCCTACTTGTATCCTGAGAGGGAGGAGGGGGAAAGGGAAGGATTCAAAACCCCTTTTCAAAAATCACACCTGACTTTTCATAGCACAACGCTGTCCCACAGAACGAAAAATTCGACCTACCACGAGCCTGATCCAATACTCACTGAAGTCAATAGAAAGATTCTCATGGACTTGATCAAACTCCAGATGCTGTTTTTGGGGTGTTATTCATTGTCCGAACAGTAAGGTTAGCTTGAAGATCCTGGGCCTGATTCACCATTTAACTGCAGCTTGCATAGTCGTTTGCACCAGTACAAATTCAATGCAAAATGCTGTTAAAAATCAGTCGGTAAAAGGTTACACAAGGTAAGGCCCAATAGTGAGTCAGGCTCATTAATATAGAATTCATAGAATATCAGGGTTGGAAGAGACCTCAGGAGGTCATCCCGTCCAACCCCCTGCTCAAAGCAGGACCAATCCTATATAAATGAATGGGGCTCGATTCTCTACTCCAGTACAGTGGAACTAGATTATTATATCAGTTTTATGCCAGAGTAGAGGACCAGGCCCTTAATATTTATTATTGAAGTGGACACTGCATTTGGGGCAGTCCTTCATACTCAGCCTTCTGCTTTGGATTTTATATGCGTTCCCGTTAAAGCCACTCAACCACCAGACCTTGAATGCCAAAAAGGAATGACTAAAGCTCACTTAGGGTATGTCTACACTGGCCGCCGGATCGGTGGGCAGTCACCAATCCAGCAGGGATCAATTTATTGTGTCTAGATTAGACGCAATAAATCGATCCCTGAGCGGTCTTCCGTCGACTCCTGTACTCCAGCACCATGAGAGGTGCAAGCAGTGTCGAAGGGGGAGCGGCAGCAGTCGACTCACTGCGAAGACACCACGGTAAGTCGATTTAAGTACGTCGACTTCAGCTACGTTATTCATGTAGCTCAAGTTGCATAACTTAGATTGATTTCCCCTCCCCCACACAGTGTAGACCAGGGCTAATTCTACAGGAGAAAATATAAAATTTTAAGCCAGGCACTAATCAGATTTTTCAATACATTGATCTTGGGGTGTGCAATGCTTTAAAACTATTTTAGCCAAGGGATAAGTCTCCCCTGTAAATGCTTTTCAGCAGGTTTGGGTATTATATGTCCTGGTGCATATTTGAAATCACATTGGGTTGTGGTTTTTCATTTGTTTTCTTTGTTTATCCATCTCTATCTACTAAAACACATGATTCCTGGGTCATGAATCTTGCCCTGCAAGCTTGTCAATGCTGTTATGCAACTTCCATTGAAGTTTGGATTAGAGCTCGGTGATAGATGGCTCTCTTATCCTGGGAAAATTTGACAGTTCAAAATGTTTTCCTGTCCCAAATCAGGATGAATGTCAAAAATCTCAGTTTTCACAAGCCAAAATAAATAAATAAAACTTGAAGTCAATTGAAACATTTGATTTTGATTTTCACCCCTTTATTTTTTAATCAAATTAATATTTATTTCACTATAAACTAACTTAAATTTTGAAACAAAAAGTTATTTCAAACCACAACACAGAACTTTTTATGTAGAAAAAGCCAAAACAGGATATTTAGACACTTTCAAAACTTTTTTCCAACATGGGAAATTTGTTGAAACCGACCCTTTTCTGTGAAAAGATTTGGTTTTGACACCTCAACACTTTTCAACTGAATAATGTTTTGTCAAAAAAAAATTCCCAACCAGTGTTAGTTTGGATAATCACCTCACTATCCTTTCTATTATCACATTCTCCATCATAAGTGTATTTCATCTTGGCTTGAAACTACACTAAACATCTCACACAACAATTTTTTCATAAGAGTGATAATTTATATTCAGAGGCCTGACTCTCCACTCACACCATTTACACACTGGTGTAACTCTATGGACAATTATATATTTGCATGTGTCTTTATGTTGTATGGAATCCTATTCTCTTTAGTGGCAGGGCAAAGGGATTGGAAAAGAACACTTAGTGCATAAAGTCTTAATTTATTACAGTGACTTTTATTCAAGGTCACCCAACAAGCCAGGAACAGAATCTAGAGGTGATATTCTGGCTCAGGGCTTGTCTTCAGTACCGGGGTAAGTCGATCTAGGCTACGTCAACTCCAGCTACGTTAGCTGGAGTTGACGTAGCCTAGGTTGACTTACCCCGGTGTCCTCACTGTGCTGTGTCGATGGGATATGCTCTCTCATTGACATACCTTACTCTTCTCAGAGAGGTGGGATATTGGGGTCAACTGGAGAGCGCTCTGCAGTTGATTTAGAGCAGGGGTCGGCAACCTTTCAGAAGTGGTGTGCCGAGTCTTCATTTATTCACTCTAATTTAAGGTTTCGCGTGCCAGTCATACATTTTAACTTTTTTAGAAGGTCTCTTTCTATAAGTCTAAAATATAGAACTAAACTATTGTATGTAAAGTAAATAAGGTTTCAAAATGTTTAAGAAGCTTCATTTAAAATTAAATTAAAATGCAGAGCCCCCAGACCGGTGGCCAGGATCCCGGCAGTGTGCGTGCCACTGAAAATCAGCTCACGTGCCGCCTGTGGCACGCGTGCCATAGGTTGCCTACCCCTGATTTAGAGGGTCTTCACTAGACCTGCAAAAATCGACCCCTGCGGCATCCATTGCAGCAGCTTCGATCTCCCCGTAGTGAAGACCAGCCCTCAGTTGAAGTCATTGTCTTGACTAGTTGTCTCATATACTGGCCATTAGCCCATACGTCCTTGATAACATCCTGAGGCCAAGATTTCCAAAGAGGGGTTAGTGAATTTGGGTGCTTCAGTTTGTGGCACACTTTGACTTCCCTGTGTGGGCTACCTGCATCCTGGATTATAATCCAGGAGTCAGTGAGGTGGGATTCTTCAGTTTTTGGGATGCCCAAATAGAGACATTTTAAAGGGACTCGATTTTTAAAGGGTGGGTGCTCTCAATGTTCTGAAAATTAGGCATCTCACATTCAGCTCTCAAAGCGTAATGCACCCAAAATGGAAATAGAGAATGGCTAAAGAAACTCAATTGCCTGCAATAGGGCCACACCCATTTAAACTAGGGTAGGATCTGGCCCTCAGTGGAAACATGAGTTTGCAAGTCAGCCTGCCTCTTACACACCGATCTCCAAGGACCTGAGATATCTTCAGTGATTATCAGTTAAACGTTTCCAGCCTGACATTTTATTTAGTCATGTCATGGGCTCAACCTATCTATAGAGCAGGCTAGAGGGATCCTCGGGGATTGCAACATCACCAACTCTAATGGGATAATGATGCTGCTGGGGGGTGCGTTCCTTCCTGGAATATGCTTAAGTAGTCATTGAACTCTATTTCCGGAGTCTAAAACCACTGCCACATCCCTCCACTAAACTGTGGTTTTGGAGGGTTCTTATTTGTTGTGAGGCTGGGCCTGTTGCTCTTTCATCTTTGCATGCCAGCTACCAGCAGCCCAGAGCTCCCTTCGGAGCGGTCTAATTCCGAGAGGACTGTTTTGAAAAGAAGCCTCCTTTCCTTATTCACATGAAGGGGAAATGTTGCCATGCAAGTCACGCATAAGTTTGGAGAAACTTTTGTTTCAACACACACGGGATGATTTAGCCTAAACAGGAATCTGTTACTGTAAAAGTCCCCTCAGCAAACATTGACAAGACACTAAGCAGATTTTTCAGCAAAGCTTTCCCATGCTGATGAGTTGTTCAGAGTTTCGGGTACAGCCAGTAGTGTGGATGGTTATTCAAAGCTCAGGTCCGAAAGACTATGGAAATCTCCAAAGAACAGACATCCTTACGAGATTTCCAGTATTTCCTGATTTCAGTCAGGCCTCAAGAACAACCCCAATGGTTTTGGCATTGCTGTATCCTGTCCCATTTGGAGCCAGAAAGCAACAAGGGTCGTAAGTTCATGGCTTGGGCAGTGGTGCTGGAACAATTTTTATAGTGGGGGTGCCGAAGGCAGAAATTAAGTATTTGTGTTGTTATTCCCACTTCAAGCCAAGTGGTGCAGCAGCAACCTCAGAACCCCTTGTTCCAGCACCTATGGGCTTGGGTTTCAATTGAGTTTGAGAAAAACTTCAGGACAGTTCTTTAATTCCAAAACGCAGGCCTCTACCACCTCATTTCTCTACACAGGTCCATGAGCCACTCTCTGGGTCAGCCACTAGAGGGCATAATCCCTACAGCTGATAAAAACTCAGAATTTCCATTTTGTGGGAAATTCTGAAATCTGATTTTGTTCCAAACTGGAATGAAAACAAATATCTTCAAAATTTCTCATGTGTTGGGATTCCCTCTGAAACCTTTTCCATTCAGCTGATCCAGAACACCTTGTCCAGTTCTGGGAAAACACTTAATCCAGTTCTCTGGAATTCAGAGCACTAAGGTCAAAACTCTGGATTTCATCACCCAGTTTCCTTTATTTGGCATACAGCAAAGCTACGCTGACTTGGGCACACCACACATCCAAAGTTACAGTACCAACTTTATGTACATTTACACATTACATTGCATTTGCTATACATTATACCACACATTTTTGGATTGGATTGGTTCGTTTGCAGGAATTAATCCCTGTACAGCATGCTCTGTCCATGTGGAATCTGATCTTTACACTCCAAGTTGATCTTTTCCATAGTCCCTAGCATCAAGGTTTTGCTGCTTATCTTAGCTAGCACAGACATCCTGACTCCATCATATTGTTTGCCAAGCCCCTAACCTTCCATTCACTTTCCCAATTATGTCCACTAAGAAATGAGGCAAGTTACTTATGTCAAGTCAGGCCTATGCCATGAAATGGAAATTCCAGATTGTAGCCTGTTATATTGATTATGGATTATTTACTTACGAATTCCCGATGATCACTTTGGGGGTTGACAGGTTCTTGTCCCAAGATCAGGCCCAGTATTATTCAAATTATTATATAGATGGGAACCCTGCTATGCACAGCTGCAACACCTGCACTATAGGAACACTTCTATATTTACAAATAATTTATTAATACATTTAGTACAGTTACAAACACCCTAGCTCAGTAAGGTAGAAAGAAATACTACAGAATGTACATCTGCACATCCATATTCTCACAACCTCCCTTGCAGAACAACCTGAAATGTTAGCCATCATCTTCTTCATCACTATCACCTCCATGCTCATCACCAGTGGCCATCATTTGGGCACCTCCCCAATGTCTACATCTCTTTCTCCCACTGCCTGGGCTGGGATGCAACCCATAATATATTAAGTTAATGCTGCTATGATGCATATTCAGTAGGGGTTTCTCCCCTCTTCCTTATTTGTATTTCCTCACCTTACCAATGTTGGAGTGTCCTTCTCCTATAGGGTAGTATAGCAATGATCTCATCTTATTATGATAGACCTCTATTCATTGCTATGGGCCGCTTGTGGTTAGGTATCTGCAGATGTAACCCATGTACCTGTTATGTATGTCAATTCATTGCCATGATACTCTTGTGGTTGGACTCATGTCTATTTTCAGCTCCCCAATACTTGGGGTTTTCCATTGGGTGGTTCATCTGTTCAAAGTTCATAGGCCTCAAGCCTTATGCTACTATCTTACAGGATACAGGCCTGTAGATTCCTTGCATTACTGTTGAATATAATAAAGGTAAGCTAGCCCTATGAGCGACAAAAAGAATAAAAAATAAATAGAAGTTGGGTTTTAGGAAATGGAGGTTTCAGAATTCCAAAAAAGTTACATTGTTTCATTTTATGTTTACATTATTTCATAACATGTCCACATTCATAATAGCTACTACCATCATCATCATGGTATAAAATGACATAATAGAATAAAGATTTTAAAAATACATTTTCAATTAAGGGTTGCTTAGTACTAATTGAAACATCTGCATCAAAGCACTAAATTGTTTCATTGCAACACAGATAGACACTGATCTAAAGAAGATAGATGTTTCAATCAGTACTAACAAGCAACTGTCATTAATGGTTTTTAATGAAATAAAATTGAATATTTCAACTATATGCCATATCACATTGTGCACTATTACTGACATGTTATGAAATTTTAAAAATATATTCCAAAACAAAAAATTGAAATTCACAGATGAATTTCAGAATTCCAAACCAAAATTTCTGAATTTCCCAAACAAAAAATTTCCTAAATGAAATTTCTCCATTTTCAATTTTTTCCTGCAGAAATGTCTGTCAAAACTTGACATTTTAAAAATTCTCATTTCAGCAAAACCAGCATTTTTTATAAAAAGAAGGTAGAGAAATTTTCTGACTAGCTCTAATAGTCACACACAAAGCAGGTACATTACAATGGGGGTTGTCTGGTAGAACCATATGGTATTTGTGGTGGTGTTGCGGACGGAGTGGGCCTAGGATACGAGAGACACAAGGTTGGTGAGATAATATCTTTTATTGGACCAACTTCTGTCGGTGAAAGAGACAAGCTTATGAGCTAGTCTTCAGGTACTTAAGCTGTGACTCTTAGTACTTAAATTTAAGCATTAAATACCTATTGCACTAAATTCCTAAGTAGTATTTAGCTGTGATATTTTGAGTACTTTTTGCAGACCTGAGGAAGAGCTTTCATAACCTCAAAAGCTTCTCATTCACCAGACAGAATATGGTCCAATTATTACTTCACCCACCTTGTCTCTGAAGTTAAAGGGTCTGCTTGCATGAGTGAGGGCTACTGCATGAGAACAAGCTGCAGAATTGGGCCCTGAATCATGTATGCAATGAAATTGGAGCTGAAGAATGAGCCGATAGTAATTCTACCCTGCTTCCTACCTGTTATATGGCCAAGTCACTCCCAACCTTTTTTTTATTATTATTACACCATCCAGCTGTTTGCAGCTGGGACTCTGGGTTCCTTTTGAAGTTTAAAAGCTGAAGGGGGAACAGTTATGTCATAGTGGAAACAGCTGGTCAAGACGCACAAGCACTAAGAAAGGCAGTAACAGTTTTATGCACAGTGTGTTCAGGACATTGCTGTCATCAACGTGTGACATGCCTAAAGACTAGGAAATAATGGCTGTGATGTGCAGAAGGGATGCCAAGCATCCCTGTGCAGACGACAGGCACTAAGCCTGCCAACTACAGAAGTCCTGCTTAAGCCTGGTCTGCAGTATACTAGGTTTGTGCAATTATGCCCTGAGATGGCTAAGGCCATTAATGGACCTATTATTACGATCAGCTGGGGAGCGGAGCAGGATGCAAGTCATGCATCAGACCTTCTGTGCAGGGGTGAATTTCACACAAGATGCTTAAGAGTAACTAGTGAAAGGGCTGGCCCAGGGGGCTCTTTAGCTCACTAATGTAGATGGTCTTTGATTTCTGAACAAGGGTAACGTTTTGTGGAAAGAGGCTTTAGTCTGGCTTCAAGTGAATTCCGCACTATTCTCATAGGCCCAAGTTTGTAAATGGTATTGAGGTGTTTCTACAGTCAGTGTTGCAAAGCCAAACTGGTTTAGAATCCCAAGAGTCATTTGGGACAGGGATTTAGGCACTTAGGAGCCAAAATCCCTTTTGAAAAGGAGATGTAGGATTCTAAATCAGTTTCGCTTTGCAGCACTGAGGCCAGATCTATGCTCAAAAGTTAAGTTGACCCAGCTACGTCACTCAGGGGCATGCAAAATTCACACCCCGAGCGATATAGTGAAGCGGACCTAAACCCCGATATAGATAGCAGTAGGTTGATGGAAGCGTTCTTCTGTTAACCTAGCTACCGCTTCTCTGGGAGGTGGATTAGCCACCACAGTCGGAGAACCCTTCCCGCGACTGTACTGAGTGGCTACACTGAAGCACTACAGAGCGAGACTAGACTAGGCCTGAGTGCAACAACATCTAAATACTAGGGCTGTCAAGCGATTAAATCACACTGAATTGCTCTGTTAAACCATAGAATACTATTTAAATATTTTTTGGATGTTTTCTACATTTTCAAATATATTGATTTCAGTTACAACACAATACAGAGTGTACAGTGCTCACTTCATATTTATTTCAGATTACAAATATTTGCACTGTAAAAAAAGAGAAAAAAATAAATAATTTTCAATTCACCTAATACAAGTACTGTAGTGCAATCTCTTTATCATGAAAGTTGAACTTACAAATGTAGAATTATGTACAAAAAATAACTGCATTCAAAAACAAAACAATGCAAAACTTTAGAGCCTACAAGTCCACTCAGTCCTACTTCTTGTTCAGCCACTCGCTCAGACAAATAAGTTTGTTTACATTTGCAGGAGATACTGCTGCCCACTTCTTGTTTACAGTAGGGTTACCATATCTAATAAATAAAAAAAGAGGACCCTCCACGGGCCCTGGCCCCGCCCATTTCCCCACCCCTAGCCCCGCTCCAACTCCGCCCCTTCCCCGCCCTAACTCCGCCCCCTCCTCCCTCCCACTCCCAGCCATGCGGAAAGGGCTGCCGGAGCGCTATTGGCTTCACGGTTTGCCGGGCACCCCCCAGACCCTGCGCGCCCGGCCGGCGTTTCCCCAGCGCAGCTGGAGCCCGGGAGGGGAAGCGCCCAGCCGGGGGCGCAGGGTCTGGAGGCTGCCCGGCAAACCGTGAAGCCGGTAGTGCTCGGGCTTTGGGCAGCCCCTATGCCTCCGGGCACTTCCCCTCCCGGGCTCTGGCGGCGCAGGGTCCAGAGGCAAGGGGGCTGCCTGAAGCCCATAGCGCTCGGGCAGCTCGGCTCTTAAACAGAGCCGAAGAGTCAGGGGAGGAGCAGAGCCGCCATTTTCCCGGATATGTTCGGCTTTTTGGCAATTCCCCCCGGATGGGGGTTTGACTGCCGAAAAGCCGGACATGTCCGGGAAAAAGAGGATGTATGGTAACCCTAGTTTATTGTGCATCATTTTCTCTTGCTATTTGGAGAAGACAAACCAACCATCATTGTCTTTTGTCTCTCACCTTCCTCATGTACNGCGCAGGGTCCGGAGGCATGGGGGCTGCCCGAAGCCGGTAGCGCTGGGGCAGCTCGGCTCTTAAACAGAGCCGAAGAGTCAGGGGAGGAGCAGAGCCGCCATTTTCCCGGACATGTTCGGCTTTTTGGCAATTCCCCCCGGACGGGGGTTTGACTGCCGAAAAGCTGGACATGTCCGGGAAAAAGAGGACGTATGGTAATCCTAGTTTACAGGGTCACCTGAAAGTGATAACAGGCGTTCGCATGGGACTGTTGCGGCCGGTGTTTGCAAGATATTTACATGCCAGATATGCTAAACATTTGCATTTCCCTCCATGCTTCACTCACCAGTCCAGAGGCTTTTTCTGCTTTGGTCTTGCAGAGGTGGACCAGCTGTCCCAGAATACTCTCCTTTAGGAAATATTGCTGATGAATCCTGAATTGAAGGCACTCAGCATCACACACTTGTGACCTGTCCACCAGGTGCCAATGGCAGCACCATGAACTGGGCTAATTCTTTAGAAGAATTAATACTCCAGCCACAGCACACACACCCCACCAAGCTGCTGGGAAAGTCAATTAAAACCTCCCTGTGAAGGCCTTGCTGGAGCCCTAGGCATGATTAACCGTGTGAACCAAATGCTGTGAACCAGAGTAGGCCTGGCCTTGATAAACCACCACACTAGGTATTGGCTAACCAAGTAAGCACATTCCTGACCAGAGAGGATGTTAGAAGAACACTGGGAGGTCTCAAGGAACTACGTGAACACATTCCTAAGAGATGATACAGGAACACACTGACCCCTCATAAGACAAGATGGTTTGACTGAATAGTGAATAGGAAAATTTTGTCTGGGACATCGGGAGCAAGGTACAAGGGGAGGTAACAAACAGATGTCATGTGGCATGTAAGTGGTTTATCCCAGTCTAAAAATGGCAGGGTACCTTCCCTTAACCCTTTGTGTGGCCAAGGGGACAGCAGATTCCCACTGCTGACTGAGCCACTCCTTCGCTCTCTTGTGTTAATGTACTTGTGCAAGTTGTGAAAGTCATTAGGTCTACGCCCTTGAGGGCAATAAACCTGGCCAAGTGCCTTTGTCACTGAACCATGCCTGTGGTCATTCTTTATGAGTAAGATAGAGGTCTGCTGAAATAGCAGGCTGTGCTCTCTGCTCGTGCAACTAACACTGGAGTTCCAAGAACAGAAGCACTTAGCACCTGAACAGCTTATCGGCCTTGACAGCGTTGCCACAGCAGCATCATTCCTCAGCTCTTAACACCACGGTCACCTTTGCAGGTGTTTCCCCCCCAAAAAACATGTACATACCTAGAGACCTTTGGGAACATGGAACCACAAGGATCTTTTTATTGGGGGGGGGGGAGAAAAAAGGGGAAACAGCCAAAAGAAACATGAAAACCCAGTATAAATATTGGCATATGAGAAACTGAGCAACCCAAATCAACACTTTGGGGGTCTGGCCAATCCCTTAGCCCCAGGCAGTAAATGACTGTGTTGGGGATGCCCAGAACTCTGTTTCTTCACAAACCTGACATACCTAGAACTCCACTCACAGATCAAGTTAGTTTCACTGACAGTCAAGGGGAGTCCAAAAGGTGGCTCTCTGCCATTGGTCTTCTCTGTTGGTCTCACTCTGAAGTGCAGTTATTTGTTCAGTACTGTGATTTCACCTCTAGTTTCACTGGATCAGGCATATGGAAATCTCTGTATCACCACCACTGGTCCAATCAGGCCTTGCTGTGGAGTCAACTCAGCTGTGCTTCTGCTTCCATTGATCTATCTGGTCAAGATCCAGAGATTCCTTTGCATAGAACACAAACACGAGACCGAGATCCCAGAGATATACAGATCCCTTAGATAGGGCATCTGCTCCCTGGACTAGACCTTCTCCCCACCCCCACTACAGAGCCTGAGCAAAGACCATTACTTACAAAGTTAGGGTGAACCCCTTCCAGCAGGGCATATCCTGCACAATTCCTATGACCTGTAGTGAACAAAGTAATGATAGTAACCCACCCTCACATTTACACATAAAAATATAAACAATTTATAAACCAAAACAAAAAACTCAGTAAGTGGAATTATGGATAATTCATGCAAATGAAGCTAGTCAGAACTGGCTTTTCACCTTCTTTCCAACAGAGCGAGCACACTGGCTTTGTAGCTCACAAGATCAAGCACGGAGATTGTTAAAACAAGTATAGTTCAGTGACCAGCATTTTCCTCTGGCATGTGGTGCTTGCACCACAAGTTGTGAACAACACTATAGATAAATTCCAGTTAACCTCCTTACAGCCAATTCTCGTAATAGCTTGGAACAATACGGCAGGCCACACGGTATGTGAAGTTTCCACAATTAACTAATGGCTTCCAATGCTGTCATTATGGTTTAACCGAAGATTAGTGCTTGTGCACCAGGGCACTTCTGCATCATCATCAAATTATCACGTTGCAATGACACATTGCTCTGCACGGTGATTACAGCCAAAAAAAGCACCAGTTGAAGGGAAAGAAATGGATTGAAAGCTTCAAAAAAATCTGAAACAATGTTGTTCAGAACTGCCTATTACCACCATAGGATTTCTTTTCACAGAACTGGTATATTCACTTTAACAATTATTATTAATGGTATTGAGACACCACCTATAGTGCCCAATTATAGAACATGATCCCATTGTGATAGGAGCTATACAAACACAGAAGAAAAGACCATTCCTGCCCCTTAGTGTAAGACAAGAGACAGATGGATACTACAAATTAATAGCGGAGACAAGGTGACAACGGGTAGGTCTACACTGCAATAAAATACTCACGACTAGCCTGCGTCATCTGACTCGCCCTCGGGATGAGGGACTGCAAAACTGGGGTGTAGATATTCAAGTGTAGGCTGGAGCCCAGGTTCTGGGACCTTTCCCAACTCATGGGATCACAGAGCCCAGGCTCCTGAATCTCTCCAATGCTATTTTATAGCCCCACAGCCAGATTCAGCGGACATGGGTGTCTTATTGCAATGTAGACATACCCAATGAGACAGTACTGGTCAGCATGATCCGCAGTGGTTTCGGCGCACCAGGTGCTGAATCATTATTGAGTTTCTTGTAGGCATCACAGCAGAGAAGATGTTTAAGGAGGGATTTGAAGGACGACGATCAAGTAGCTTTACGGATGTTTACAGGGAGTTCGTGCCAAGTGTGAGGAGCATCATGGGAGAAAGCACAACAGTGCTTGTTTAAAAAAGTAACAAGCGAGCAATAGAGGCCAGCGCCCTGGGCTGACTGGAGGTGGGGATGTCAATAGCTTGATAACATATGAGAGATAAGTTGGGTGGGGACAGGATGTGAAGGGTCTTAGTGCAGATGAGTAATTTGTGTTTGAAGTGGTGGAAATGGGGGAACTAGGGAAGGGAATAGTTTTGCATCATGCTTCTCAAAGCACTTTATAAAATTATTAATCCCATTCCGTAGTTGAGAAAATTGAGACAGAGCAGTCAAGTGAATTGCATAATATCCACAGCATATCAACAATAGTCAGGAAAAGACCCATCATCTCCTCCTTCCCAGGTCCCTGCATGACTATTATTACTGAGAAAGACTGACCCAAATCAGAACTGTGAGGCTGGTTCTGTAATGAATGAGCCAAATACAAATTCTGGATCCAAGCAGCCCTGAAGTTTGGGGGAGTTTTGTCTCTGCTCATTTGGACCATTTCTAATTTATCTGCCATTCTTGCTAAATTCCACCCATCCTGCTTCCATAGGAACATGTTCCGTCAGACCCATCAGGGAAAATACACTTACTTTCAAATAACATCTCTGTAGGGCTTCCAATACTTAATGTAAACCCCAATCCTGCAAACACATACTTAATCTTTAGTCATTTGAGTAGTCCTAATGAAAACAATGGAGCTGCTTATCTGCAGAACTGGGGCCTTGTTTATTAGTGGTCTCTTTTCCCCCCACCCTTCCTCCTCACCTTTACACGCCTCCTAAAGGATAAACACAGAGTCTGTCTCACCATGTCTATTTTATATGTGGGGGGAACTGAGGCAAACAGAGTTGACCAAAGCCACACAGAGAGGCAGAAACATAATTATGAAGAGCTCTGAGGTCTCCTGACATCCTGAGCCCTGCTCTAATCCCTATAAAAATAGCAACCTTCATGCTTTCACTCATTGACTTAGCAATGATTGGTACCATCCCAAAAGCTCATGAAAGTCAGTAAAGAAACAGGCAGGGGAGCCCTTAAGTAGCTATAGAAATGTAAGTAAGCCAGGCATGATTCTGAAGCCTGTATACCATGTATCTGAGGACTATAAACCAGGAACCAGATCCACTTCCTCCAGTACCACAGACTTCCTGTGTGACTTAGGACAAGTCACTGAAAGCACTTTCCCTTTCCCCACTCAGTAATATGGTATAACCCCATTTCTTCACCTAGCACCCCACAACGTCATGGACATGAAGTCAACGTTTGTAAACATCTTGGGCGAGTGCAGTATTATTTTCAAAGCTGCAGCAGGCTACAGTATTTCCAAGAGACTGTTTAGGAGTACATTTTCATTAGATCATTACCTATTTGCCCTTCATGACAAACCTGAAAAAATATGATACAGTGGGGGTGGGGGGGTGGGGAGAGGGGGGAGGAGAAATCTCTCTGCGGAAGCTCTGGGAAAAATCAAACTTCTCCCAGAGGGTGAGCCATGGGAGATGCTGGAACTATGAAGTCACTTTCCAAATTATGGGGCCTGGCCCAAAGACCCATTGGATGCAAAGGAAAGACTTCCACTGGCTTTGAATCACTCTCTATATCATAATTTTAAGACCGATCTTCCCATCCCTTTTGTTTGGGAGTCTGGGCTCAGAGTGACCGAGAAAAAACAGATGGGGAAGTCTGGGGCAGACCCGTTAAAGAGTTTTTCCATTCACCCTCCTCTTCTTCCTGGGTATTTTAGACTTCATTTCTGTGACTAAGCTCAGGACAGGAAGGAAAGTGATTTCGGGAGGCCAGGACAAACCTAAAACAGCACATTTACGAGTGTTTCTCCCTCCCCCCCCCAAAAAACAACTTGATTTTATTGTCCCTCTTGACTGCATGCTGGGCAAGGTGCTTTCTTTTCATCACAGCTCATTGCTGGCTGCTTGCTACAGGAATTCCAAACCTCATAAATTTTATCCTAATGTGTAAATCTCCCATTAACACAAATTATTGCTTATTTTTCCAAAAGCTGGGTTTTTTTTTTTTTTGGGGGGGGGGGGGGGAAGGAAGTCATGGCCTAGGAAGATTGAGACTTTAAAGGAGGCCCTTCATCTCCATAGGGATGTGAATATTTTGGAGGGGCTCAGAGCAGGTCTTGGACTTCTCTCTCATGCACAAATATCATGAACTTGTTGCTCCTCCCTTATTATTAATTATTGGGCAAGCACCACCCATGTGTCCAGCACTTTATCACACAGAAAAAGATAGGGTTCCTGCCTCATGGCAGTTACCCTCTAAGAGTATGGCTAGCCTGCAATCAGTCGTGCGTGATTGCAGCATGCGTAGACAGACCTGCGACAACTTTAATGTAGCTAGATCAAAGTTACCTAGAGTAACAACAGCAGTGAAGCCGTGGCAGCATGGGCAGTGGCCAGGGTTGAAAGGGTTAGCCCATGCTGTCGCTGCTTCACTGCTGTTGTTACTCAAGCTAGCTTTGATCTACATCAAAACTAGCTCAGGTATGTCCACACATGCTGCACTCATACCTCCCAGTTGCAGTGTGGACATACTCTAAGACTGTGCCACCCTTACTCAGGTACTTGAGGAGTCCCTTGGAAATCCACAGTACTGCTAATGGAGGACTATACTGTGACTCTGCCACAAATGCAGCAGCATGTAGTTGCTTCAGTTACCCAAAGGACAGACACATCATGGGTGGTAGCAGCTTGCTCCAGCCCCTACTACTGTGTCTCAACCTTGTCCTGACAAGACCACCTCTAGTCACAAGTGAGTAGCACACTCACTATGCCTTGCCTGCTGCAGTTTCTGGCAAAAAATTAGAGACAATTGTCAGCAGTTTCCACAATGTAGACACCTTCTGGGACCTGGATTAAGACTGCTAACTTACTGTCAGGATCCTGACAAAGGCAGTCAGGACAAAAAGGTCAAAGCAGGGGCAAACCTGAGGCTAGCAGTAGCTGTGGAGTTCATAGTCAGTTCCAGAATCAGAGTCCAAGTCAAGTTTCCAGGTTCAAGTCAGGCGACACAGTCCAAAACAAGCAGAGGTCAAAGCAGAAGTTCAAAAACCTAGAACAGAAACAGCCATCACAACTTCAGAGAATCCACAGTGTTACCCAAATGCTTCCTGGACTGCCCCTTGGCTTTATATAGGGCAGGGAGCCAATCAGGCCTGCTGTCTGTCAAACTCTTGGGGCGGAACTTCCCATGGTCTGTGTCCACAGTGGATCATGGGAAGTGGAGTGCAGGTGTATTAATAGTTGCCACTGGGTGGCAGTCTGGCGCTGTCAACTGTCTGGTAGCTCTACAGGCCTGGGCTCTAGAGACATAAGGCCTTACACATCACAACCTATTTAGAGGAAATAGGCCTTGCCCTCGGCAAGTCATTTTTATACCAGTGCAAAGTGGAGATAATATGGTACTGCCACTGCAAATGAGTAGGAAGTTCTTTAGTTGTCACTCAGCACTCTCTTTGAAGGGGTGAAACTGACTCCACAAAGGTGCGGTAGTAGAGAATCACTTTTTTTAATCACTGGCAAGAAGAATAATCCCAGTGCAACTGTATAACCTCTGGGAGGGCTGCAGTTTACTATACTGCCCCTCCCCTAGTGCTTCACCACAATTCCTAGAGAAAAGCACACGGAGACCCAGAATTCAGTCATCCGAGGATTTTCAGCAAGGATTGCACAGGGCAACCTCCCCATAACCAAGTCTAAACAAAATGCACTTCATTCTTAAGTACCAGCTTTATATAGTTTTATAATGATGAAGAAACCTAATTAGAAGAGCTTAATTTCTACTACAAAACAAGGTTACTGAATAATCCACATATATTATCTTCACAGTTATACTTAAATATAAACAACCCCCTCCCCCAAATTAAATTTAAACAGGTCAGTCCCTACAATGAGAAGTAGCTCAGAGTTCCAAAAACGGAGGTTGAGTTCAACCGTTTCTCAGCTAGCGTCTTTGTTCATCACGTCTGATCAGCCTGCTGAGTCAGAAGTACTGCAATCATTTCGTCCCTCCGCTTGCTTCCGGAAATCTCCATTAGGAACCCAGGCAGATTCTTTTCCCTCTTCTGCAGGACTGTGGACTCACTCCATTAGCTAGACAGCTAACTGATTAACCAACCAGTCAGTATTAAGTATATACATGAAAAACCCTATTACCAGGACGATGCAAACCTGAGAACAGCAAAATATCGATAAGAACATAAGAGCGGCCATAGTGGGTCAGACCAAAGATCCATTTAGCCCAGTATCCTGTCTTTCGACAGTGTCCAATGCCAGGTGCCCCAGAGGGAATGAACAGAACAGGTAATCATCAAGTGATCCATCCACTGTTGCCCATTCCCAGATTCTGACAAACAGAAGGTTAGGGACACCATCCCTGCACATCCTGACCAATAGCCACTGATGGACCTATCCTTCATGAACTTATCTGTTATAGTGTTGGCTTCCACTACAGGAGGGAGGGATAGCTCAGTGGTTTGAGCATTGGCCTCTTAAACCCACTGTTGTGAGTTCAATCCTTGAGGGGGCCACTTAGGGATCTGGGGCAAAATCAGTGCTTGGTCCTGCTAGTGAAGGCAGGGGGCTGGACTCAATGACCTGTCCCTTCCAGTTCTAGGAGATAGGATATCTCCATTTTTTCCCACAACATCCTCTGGCAAGAAGTTCCACAGGTTGACTGTGCATTGTGTGAAAAAATACTTCCTTTTGTTTGTTTTAAATCTGCTGCCTATTAATTTCATTTGGTGACCCCTAGTTCTTGTGTTATGAAAAGGAGTAAATAACACTTCCTTATTTACTTTATCCTCACCAGTCATGATTTTATAGACCTCTACCATATCCCCCCCCTTAGCCATCTCTTTTCCAAGCTGAAAAATCCCAGTCTTATTAATCTCTCCTCATACGGAGCCGATGCATTCTAAAACTGATGTCATCATTCTCAAGAATAATACAGCCACTGCCCTTCATTGTAGCTTCTGTGTAAATCAGAGCAGGAATCTCTCATTTTCCACCTCCATCTGTCTTCCATTTGATTCACCTCTGTCTGCTGGTTGCTGATGTTTTCTCACATTATTCTGGTCATTTTCTTCCGGCTGTGCCTCATTGTAAGAGCCAAGGGACCCTGGATGTGAATGATCATTATTAGCATTAACACATTGTGGCTGGCTGTTATTATTATCACTCCTCTATTCCTCTGAAAATCAACACGATGGTGTTTTGACTTCGTTCTCAATGGAATAAAGTGAATTGCTTTAGAAATCTGCTTGCACACAAACACACTGATCCAGTGAAGTCCATGGCATGATTACAAATCTTTGCAAGATTAGGGCCTACCATCTAGAACAGTGGCTCTTATCCTTTCCAGACTACTGTACCTCTCTCAAGAGGGGAGGAGGGATAGCTCAGTGATTGGAGCATTAGCCTCCTAAACCCAGGATTGTGAGTTCAATTCTTGAGGGGGCCATTTAGGAAGCTGGGGCAAAAATCTGTCTGGGGATTGGTCCTGCTTTGAGCAGGGGGTTGGACTAGATGACCTCCTAAGGTCCCTTCCAACCCTGATATTCTATATGATTTGTCTTGTGTACTCCCAAGTTTCATCTTACTTAAAAACTATTTGCTTACATAATCGTACAAAAGTGTCACAGCACACTGTTACTGAAAATTTGCTGACTTACTCATTTTGACCATATAATAATAAAATACATCAACTGGAGTATAAATAATGTACTTACATTTCAATGTATCTTATCTAGAGCAGTATAAACAAGTCATTGTCCATATGAAATGTTTGTGCTGACTTTGCTAGTGCTTTTTATGCAGCCTGTTGTAAAACTAGGCAAATATCTAGATGCGTTCATGTACCCCTGGAAGACCTCTGCGTACCCCCAGGGGTACACATACCCCTGGTTGAGAACCACTGATCTAGAAAAGCCAATCATCCAGAACCCAAGCCAAAGTTTTTCCATTGACTCCATTGAGCTTTGGATCAAATCTTTAGCCAATCCTCTGTTTAGCACAGAACTGTTCCCTAGAGCATATTCTTGGATAATCTGTCCAGTCCAACTTTAAACTGGTGTCGGAGCTGGTTACATTTTCACCACATTTGCGCACCACCCATCAAGGAGCTAGGGGCTGACACTCATCCAAGAGCTGCAGAAGTAAATCATCTCTGCACTTCGTTCACGGCAAAGGAAACCATAAGTCAAAGAAAGCAGCATGAAATTTGTAACTTTCAGGAAAGCTTTCTGGTGTTTTTCATCTACCCTATTGAAATTAGATAATTACATTCTCACCATCCAAATGTTTAGTAAACTGTGTACATACTCATTTTTCCATTACTGCAGTTATTACTGGCACAGATCTATGGGCCTCTGGTTATTTTTGTTGGTTGGATGTCCTCCACCGATGGCTGGAGTTCCTCTGGTTTTACTTTTATTTCCAGTCGGGCAGAAGGATTTAAAGGGATACATTTTTAAACAGCAGCACCTAAGCTGTTTCTGTAAAATATGCACATGTATGCACAAAACTGGACATGCTGTTGAGTACTTGTACTTCTTCGTGTGTCTGACAGCAGCTCTCTTCGCTGGTACCTCGGACTTTGAACCATGGACCTTCAGAAGGTCCCATAAAAGCTATGGGAGGCTGAGCTAAGGTTCCCCACCTGAGCCTGTAATGTTCATATCCTCTGTGGCCAGAGGGGAACCCAGGCGGTAAAATACACTGAGCAGTAGGGTACGTGTGCAAACAAAGGCAGGTTTTCCATAAGTCTGCAACATCTAAATCCCTTGTCGTAGGAGACATTTTTTTAATAAGTGACAACCGAGAAAGAACAGATATGAACACCAGATCTTCAGCAGATAGAGAAAGGATGACCTCTTAGTTGGAAGTACCTTACTTTAGTGAATATCCCCTGCCCCATGCAACATGTTGTGGTCCTAAGAAATGGAGCCCTAAGAACTCTCTGAGTTTAACTTAAGTCCACACAATTAAAGAGCGACCAAGTGGGTGAGGTAATATCTTTTATTGGACCAATTTCTGTCGGCGAGAGAGACAAGCTTTCAAGCTTACACAGAGCTGTCCTTCAGGTCTAGGAAAGATACCCAGAGTGTCACAGCTAAATATAAGATGGAACAGAATGTTTAGCATCAGTATAGCTTATATCATATGTGCTATAACAACAGATGCAAAACCTGCAGACATTTCTCCACTGCTACGATGATCAATACCTCTCACCTTCCAAGATCCAGGGGTCCTACATATGCCCATCACAACATATGGTATACCACAGCCCGTGCACTAAATGCCCCAATTACTCTGTGGGTGAAACCAGACAATCACTACACTCTCAAATGAGCTCAAACAGAAAAATGATAAAAGGCAAAGACTGTACCACCCCAGGGTTAACAATTTTCACAAACCATTCACTCCCTATTAGACCTCTCAGTTCTAAGTCTCAGAGGACACCTGCACAACACCTTCCAAAGACAGGCCTGGGAGCTTAAGTTCATGACTTTGCTAGACACTAAAATTCATGGTCTTAATAAAGACACAGGATTTATGGCTTACAGTCTGCAACCCACTAATCCCCCTTTTTTGCCTCTTTCACCAACAGAAATTGGTCCAATAAAAGATATTACATCACGCATCTTGTCTCTCTAATATCCTGAAACCAACAAGGCTACAACAACACTGCACGTAATAATTAAAGAGTATAAGTCAGTAAGAAAATTGTAAAAAGCAACAGAGGGTCCTGTGGCACCTTTAACAGATGTATTGGAGCATAAGCTTTCGTGGGTGAACATCTGACGAAGTGGGTATTCACCCATGAAAGCTTATGCTCTAATACATCTGTTAGTCTTAAAGGTGCCACAGGACCCTCTGTTGCTTTTTACAGACCCAGACTAACACGGCTACCCCTCTGATACTAAGAAAATTGTGTCTCTGTTTGGTTTCAACAGAGCAGAAAATGGCTAGAGACATGGGCACTCACCTCTTAGTGTCTGATCTGTGGAAGCTGATCTTATACTAGACTGGGCCACAAGGCTTGAATGATTGTGTGTAAGCATCCTAGATCTCAAGTGGCATTTAATTCAAATTACAGCGCCATCTGCAATTCTGCCTGGGTGGAAAAATATAGAGACGGGCATATAAACGTTGCTCACAAAGTAATTAGGATGGGTACAATTTTCAAAAGTACCTAAGTGACTTAGGAGCCTAAGAGCCATTTTTCAAAAGGGACTTGGGTAGGAGGCTACGTCTCATTTAAAGGCAATGGGATGTAGGCTCCTAAGTGCTACAGTCATTTCTGAAAGTTGACCGTAGGCTTTTACATCACATAGGCACTTTGGAAAATTGTGTCTGTTATCTAAAAACTCGTCAGCAATTTCAGAGTTAATGTGGTGTAAGTTAAACGCCTTTAGAGTCAGCTGGAGCACCTAGACTGATTTACACCCATGGGCAGGTGTGAAAGGGAATCTAAGGGCACGGCTGCGCTGGAGCGTTTACAGTAGCACCGATGTCGCTGCATCACTGTAAGGTCTCTAATGTAGCTACTCTAAGTCAACGGGAGCGAGCGTTCTCACCAGCTTTACTCTAGCCCCCACGAGCAGCAGTAACTGTGTTGGCGGGAGAAGCTCTTCCATTAACATAGTGCTGTCTACACCGGCGCTAATGTCGGTGTAACTTGTGCCGCTCAGGGGCGTGGTTTATTCACATAAGGGGTAGTGCAGACACAGCCTAAAATGGTTTAGTTTACATGCTGAGCAGCTGGAAGAAGGTGGAAAATGTGTATATTAAAGTAAGGCAGGGTGATTTTACCTGAGCCCTTTCCACGCCTGCCTTTTATTCACTTTCCTGCCTCACCCCTTCTCTTCTGGTCCCTCAGCATGTAAATGACACCATGATGTCTGCACCCTCAGTCGGTCTGTCTCTGGCCTGTTTCTTGCGGTTCTTTAGCGTGACCCTGTGTACTTGTTCTCTGCTAGTGGCTGGCATGGTTTTGATCCTTTCCCTGGACTGGACAGATGCCCTTGAAACTTGGAGCGAAAAGTGGGTGAGGTAACATCTTGATGGATCAACTTCTGTTGGTGAGGGAGACAAGCTTTTGAGCAACACAGAGCTCGTCTTCGGATGACCTGTGAAATGGCTCCAAGTATGCGGTGTTGTTGTAGCCATATTGGTACCAGCGTATCAAAGAGACAAGGTGGGTGAGGTAATAGCTTTTATTGGACCAACAAAAGAAGCTCTTCTGAAGAAGACCCCAGTGTAAGAAGTTGGTCCAATAAAATATATGACCTCACCCACCTTGTCTCTCTAATATCCTGGGACCAAGACAACTACAACAACACTGCCTACTTGCTACTTGGAAGCATTTCTCTACAGTTAGAGCTCTTGCTTTCAATCACTCCTGGAAGCTGGACTCATGTGTCCCACAAACGATCCTCTTTCTATCTGGTAAATCTTTTATTTCTCCAAAGCTACATGTGAAGGCCAGATTTCTCAGCTAAGTATCTATTCCCTCTTCTGTGTCTTGATTTTGAGTAAAAAAAAGCAGGATCTCTCTACAGTCTCATTCTGTCTGGGGTCACAGCTCTCATCAAACGCGGTTATCAGCTGTTCCAGTGTTTTGGGCATTATTCTTGATTACAGTGTCTTAGGGTATGTCTACGCTGCAATCAAGAGGCGTGATTGCAGCCTGTCTAGGCTTATCTAAGCTAGCTTTGATCAAACGGCAAACAGGCAAAAGTCCTGAGCAGAACCCTGTCCAGCTCCCTGGGTTAGGGGCATCAGTTCAGAAAAATTCTGGGTGGGGGGAGGGCACACAGTTGTGGCAGCATATAGAACATTAGAATATATGTGATTACATTATATCCTGTGATGTCAAGGAGGCAGGGAGTGGAGCGTATAGCACTAGGATAAGTCTGGGGAGGGGCCATAGCAACGTTGGGGGGCAATTTGCTACTTTGCCCTATAGAAAATGACTCCCCTACACTGGGTACACACTCGAGTGGCTGACTCATGCCGCTGCCCAGGCTGCCATGACTACACTGCTACTGTTACTCAAGCTAGTAACTTGGGTTTGCAATCACAGCTCTCGATTGCCGTGTAGACACACCCTTACTCACGTCTTGTCCTCCCTCCGTCCCCCAAGAGATAGTTAAAAAAAAGCGTTACCTGCATTTTTTCATCTTTATCCACCATGATCAACTCTGTAGACAGATGTAATTGTTGCTTCCGTTACTTCCATTTGTGCAAGGTTTTTTTAATCTTAAATTCCTGCATTCCCAGTGCTCTGAGTCCCTCAGGGTGTGTCTTCACTACCGGCCAGATCGGCGGGCAGCGATTGATCCAGCGGGGATCGATTTATCGCGTCTAGATGCAATAAATCGATCCCCGAGCAGTCTCCCGTCGACTCCTGTACTCCAGCTTGGCGAGAGGCGTAGGCAGATTCGACGGGGGAGCGGCAGCAGTCGACTCACCACGGTGAAGACACCACGGTAAGTCGATCTAAGTACGTCGACTTCAGCTACGTTATTCACATAGCTGAAGTTGCATAACTTAGATCGATCCCCACCCCTAGTGTAGACCAGGCCTCAGTGTTTGAGCTGTTTCTAAGTGCTGCTTTCTTTTTCTGTTAATCACAGTCTCTTCCTTACTGTGGGTCTCACTAGACTGACCACTGCTACCATGCTCCATGTGCTGGGTGATATCAGGGAAGGACTCCATGCTTGTAAAACTAAACTGGCTCTTTATTAAGAGAACTATTTACACAGGTGCTGCAACGGCAGCTAGCAGTCTAGCCATGTGCACACAGACTGACTCCTTGGGGCCGCTTCCAAACTCTTCCCCCCTGCAACCAGAACTCCTCCTTCCAGGTTCCACGCAGGATGCTACAATGGGTGAGATCCAGATTCAAAGATGAGCTGAAGTAAGTGCAGAGAAAGTCTATTGGGGGGCAACTTACACCCTCTGCTGGTGCCCTCAATCTGTATATTACACAACTCCAATTTAGACGCATGCACCGTTAGATTTACATATTTAAACTCACACTTCCTTATCAATATATAATTTACTACATACAAAAACCAACTACACTATAAGAATGTTATCAATATGGCAAGAGATCGGAAATGTCAGAGTTAAGGTTGACCATGTAACCTGAATTCTATCCCCTTATGAATATGCATGATGATAAGGCTTTAATTATATGATGCCTAACTATTTTTTTTTCAGAGGACCTCAGCCTCATTGAGTGCAGAGGAATTTTTGTTTGGGGGTGGGAGGGAGGGAATTTTCAGCCAACTCTAATTAAATGGCTACACATCTGATTGAAGCCACATAATTTTGTTAGTTTTGGATGAAAAAGCTTAAGGGGCAGCACTCAAAAGTCTGAAAGATTATCAGAAGCTGGGCCAAGCCCCTTGAGCCTGAAATACTGAAATTAGAGTGGTCTGAAAATATTCAGATTTTCAAAATTTGAATGAAAATTTGCTGTGAACATTTTCCAAGAATATCTATTGCTGTTTTTTGACCAGTTCGAGTGCTGAACATATTTTAAATTCAAAGTGCTGATGAAAACTATTCGTTAAAAATGTTGAACATTTTTCTGCATTTTTTGACCAGTTCTAAATGGGATGATGGAAAATCTACAACTTCACAGCAGCAATAACTATTAGGCTATGATGTTATGCCCCTGGATGGGTCATTGGCATTAGTGGTTGAACCTGGATCTTAAATCACCAGTGTTTAGGCTCAGATCCTCAAAGATATTATGGCGTCTGATTCCTATTGAAATCAGTGGCTGAATACCTTTGAGAAACTGCACCTTAACATCTGGGCTAGAAAATCCCATTCTATTAGCTGTGGTGGTAGCAAACCCAACGACCACTAGAGGGGGACAGAGCGCCACACTGAGTGGCTGTCAGTCAAAGAAACATCTATGATACAGACACCTTGAAATATTGCTTTAAATTGCAAAGGCTTTCACACCTAATTAAGGTGGGATTAAGGGCAATGTATTCAGGGAAAGGTATGTGCTAGCAGTTACAATGCATATGATTTGCTGCAGGCTTTCATTGTAAGGAGGTGGAATGTGCCAAAAAATGAGCAAATTCCCAAAGCCCTCTTTATCTTCATGCACACAGCTAACCTCCGCTTTATCTCCAAGGGATACACCATTCCAAGATTACAGCCAGCTGCAAAAGGGTGTGCTCAAGGCTCAAAAGACACCAACTGTTTTCATTCAAATAAAACACCTCCTTTTCCCACCAGGACTGAGCGCAGGCCCTCTGTCTTGTCCATTCACACAAGGTTTTTACTGGGATATACAGACGTGGGAGTTATTGCTGTAGCAGCCCTCACATCATGGAGTTATGCAATGAATCCTGCCTCCAGACCTACACAGAACCCGATTCTAAGCTCACAATGGTATAAATCAAGAGTAACACCATTGAAGTTAAAGGGGCAGTTCCTTAGCTGTTGTAAAGTGACTTCAGAGAAGCGACTCCTTCCAACAGCTGAGGATCTGGCCCAATGACGTTACATCACTTGTGTAAAAGGAGAATTAGGGCTAACAACATGGCTCCTACAATAGCCAAGAGGGGAAGGGATAGCTCAGTGGTTTGAGCATTGGCCTGATAAACCCAGAGTTGTAAGTTCAATTCTTAAGGGGGCCATTTAGGAAACTGGAGTAAAAATCTGTCCGGGGATTAGTCCTGCTTTGAGCAGGGGGTTGGACAATAGATGACCTCCTGAGATCCCTTCCAACCCTGATATTCTATGATTCTAATGACACTGAGGCAACTCCACTGGCTCCCAGGGCCAAATCTTCATCTGGTGCAATGTGGCATTGCTTTATTGGGGCTGTTCACACTGACCTCAAAGGAGGGCTCCATTTTATTGCAAAGATTGCCCTACTCTGAAATGGCCCCCATTTCCAGGGGAAATAAGCCCATCCTGTGGAAAAGGCAGCTTTCAAATTCTGCACTCTAAACTTGAGATTTGAATTGTCACACGTTTTCAATGAACACCTAGTTCACAGGGGGAAGAACCTAGACATACAAGATTTGCATGCTGTGGATTTATAACAACTTTTATTCATATATTATGCTACAAAAATATTTTGAAAAAAAAAATAACATTAGAAAGCATCTTTTTAATTACACTCTTAAAGAACTCTTCAGAACATGTCACAAAAGAAGGAGGAGGAAGAGGAACAAAAAAAATCCTAGAAATATTTGACGCACATGTGAAGTGGACACTGACCAATATGCATCTCGAACGTCAAATGAAGACTCACCATCCCTCCACAAGGAGCAGCGGAGTTAACAGTTGGGAAGATCTCATGGAATTTCCCTAGCTTAAGGCACCAGTTTAAAAGCTAGCCACGGGGGGTACGTCTAAACAGCAGCTGGACAGGTGCTTCCCAGCATGGGTAGACAGACCTGAGCTATCTCTGCTTCATAGATTCCAAGGCTAGATAGGACCACTATGATCATTTAGTTTGACCTCCTGTGTAACTTCCTCAAAATAATTCCCAGAACAGATCTTTTAGAAAAACATCCACTACTGATTTAAAAATTGCCAGTCTTGGAGAACCCTCCACGACCCTTGTTACATTGTTCCAATGGTGAATTACTCTCCCGGTTAAAAAGATTACATCTTATTTCCAGTCTGAATTTGTCTAGCTTCAACTTCCAGCTATTGGGCTGTGTTAGACCTTTCTCTGCTAGATCAAAGGGCACAATACCAAATATTTGTTCCCCACGTAGATACTCACAGACTATAGAATCATAGACTATCAGGGTTGGAAGGGACCTCAGGAGGTCATCTAGTCCAACCCCCTGCTCAAAGCAGGACCAATCCCCAGACAGACTTTTACCCCAGTTCCCTAAATGGCCCCCTCAAGGATTGAACTCACAACCCTGGGTTTAGCAGGCCAATGCTCAAACCACTGAGCTATCCCTACCCCCGAAGTCACAGCTTACTCTTCTTTTTTGCACCCGCGTGAATCAGGATTATATTCACTGAATCGTGCTGGTGCAAAAATTGGTGAACTGAGATCTGAATCAGGCAGCTGGATTTTTCTCCGGCTCAGGTAGCGCAGGTTCAAAATTGAAGTTGAAATCCAGAACACCTTATGTAACGTGGATCACTTACGAGAGGGGGCTCAAGCTTATGTTGGCCAAAGGATGTGCAGAAATACCGAATGACAATGTGGAACAATGACATTCATGCTGGGCGGATTGATTTTAAAAAGCGGAACCTGCGCACGGCGGTTTCTCTGACAGAACTGTAACATGCTGTGGAAAATTGACATCCTAAATAGATGATGCTTTGTAATGAAATACCTCTTCATACCAATAGACTGAGCGCTGCATTAAGGATGGCTTGGATTACTTCCTCTCTTGCCGGCTCAATAGCAAAGAGGTTAGATAAACCCACAGCACTGCACACTGGCTGTTCTTAAACCACAACTGAGTTTGCAGAACTGGGCAGGGAGGTTCAAGGAAGGGGGGGAGTTTGACACCTGTGTAGAGCAGAATTATCATTAATCCTGCTCAGCAGTCATTGCCAATAGAGTTCTAGGAAGACAATAGCATTATTCAACAGCATGAGCGCTTAAACCAAAAATATGCCATTCACAACGTACTATCCCACTTCCCCCATACATGCTCTTCAAGTGGCAATGCATTTTGGGAAGGGAAACGATGAAAGAAGTAAAATAGAGTCCCTTTGCTCTTTTGATTGTGGTATTGTACATTCCTTTCGGCAAGGATAGCAGCTCGATAGTTAACTGGCATTAGCTGCAATATCACAATTAGCTATAGGGTAGGACGTATTAAGATTGATTTTAGCCTAGGATTCAGCTGTGAGACAGAGGGCAGGTCTACACTACAGGGTTAAGTTGACCTAAGTTACGCAACTCCAGCTACGTGAATAACGCAGCTGGAGTCGATGTAGCTTCTGTCGATTTATTGCGATGTCTACACCGTGCTGGGTCGACGGGAGAAACTCTTCCATCGACTTACCTTACGCTTCTCGTTTCGGTGGAGTATCAGAGTCGACGGGAGAGTGATCTGTGGTTGATTCAGCGGGTCTTCACTAGACTCACTAAATCGACCCCAGGTAGATCAAGTGCCGCAGCGTTGATCCACAGTAAGTGGAGACATACCTTGGATCAGATGAGTGTTCTGGTTTGGATTCAACAATGCCAAAATCTTGGCCCTGAGTAGCAGAAATCTCACAAAATCTGTTGATTATGTGTAATTCACACAACAATGGTGCCAAACTCTCACAATTGTATTGTGAGTTTTGTGGTATTTGGTGTTTTTCTAAAATCCCCAGCTCCTGGATTCAGGTGATTATATGAGGATCTCGGTTTTCATTAGGGAAAAAATCAGCTTCTAGCCCTCTTGGTTGCTGAAAAAAGCTGGAAAATATGAAACCTAAAGGCTCAAAAAAGAGAAGGAAAATAAAATCCCAAATGAAGCTAGTAGTGTGTGGTTATTACTATTATGTACACAGCATGTTTCCCCTCTGAATTATATAGACACTCTCCAAACTCATGTGGAAAATAGTCATGACAGTAACATGGCCCATTTGAATAAAGGCTCTTTCAGAACCACAGCCATGTGCTATCTAGCATTAGCGTATTTTTATTAGTACTGGGTTAGCGTAGTTAATTACTAAATATTCCATTTTGTCTATGCTGGGGGGGGGTCTCATTTTGTACTCCCTTACATATTTACTGGTATGGTTTAAAATCAGTTGATTGGAACCAGGTAATTGGACAGATATCTGTGCACTAAAGCATACAGGGAATATGATCTAATTAGTTGGGGAACCTCTATGATAATGACTTCAACACAGTTCTCTAAAGACCATGGAAAGCTAGATCGTCCAGTACAGGGTCTTTCTCCTTAGCTCCACCTTCAAAACAGCTAACTATCAATTAAATACTTAGCTGATATTTCATTTCCACAGGAGGAAGTTGCTACCAAGATGTCCTAGGACTTTGAATTGGAGGGATAGTGGCCTAATAGTGAATGTGAGGGGAGGTTTCCAGGAGGAAGTCTCTATATAAAACATGGACCACACTCTGATGTTTGAACATCCATGTACAGAGTCATTCAAATAAATGGTGGCAATGTCTGTTTCCCCTGAAGCACAGATGGAATCTTTGGACGTGACAGCTATAACTAGACTATATGTAGAATAAATATTGTAATATATTGGGCTAAAGGGTATGTGTGCCGTTATCCTATATGGGAGAGACTCAGGACTACTCAGCCGCATGTCATAGGCCTTATAACGCTAATGGAGATTCTCCTTTAGCTCAGCTGGTAGGAACCCATGCTTTTGGAGCAGGAGGGTCTGAGCTCTATTCCTGTTGCTAGGGTGAAGTTCTGACTGACTATGGTGTGCAGTCTAATGACAACCCGGAAATTCCTAGATGTCCAAAGATTTGCAACAACGCAAAAAAAAAGGTCTAATGGAAAGGACAGTGGCCTGAGAGTCACAAGACTTGAGTGCCACTCCTAGCTCTGCCATCAACATTATTGTATTATTATAAGGTTGAATTTGAAGGCCTTTTAAGGCATTATAGTCAAATGAAGTCCTCAATGGTGTAAGCACTCAAATAAAGCTGTAACAGAAGTTCCTAAAACATGCTTCCAATATGCGGCCCAGTGCAATAAATATCATGCAAGGGGAATGGCTTCCTTCCAAAACCAACATCTCTAACCTTCCACATGCCAAAATATACAATGGAATAGTATGCATGAGATGTCCTTGAAGCTCTCACTGGGGGCAAAGCTCGATGTCTTCCATTTCACCTGAAGCCTTATGTGCGTGCCCTGGAAAAATCGGCCTAGCTCAGCAAGCAGCGGACGTGCCCAGGTCTGCACCATTCCTCTAAAAAAGAATCTAATTTTCTGCAAAAACGTTTCATTTTGTTTTCTCATTAAAAAATGTTTTGACTCATTCTCATTGAGGACGATGCCTGGGCAAAGTTTCGTATGTTCCATCTCTTTTTTTTCCTCTAGTGCTGTTTTTCAAAGTGTGGCTGGAATTATGAATAAGAGATGGACTTTTTCCACCACTGCCAAGCTCAAAACTAGCTACATAGATAATGGTCCAAAATCAGAACTGGTTTGAATTGGCATAGCTCTGTTTAAGTCAGTGGAGCTGCCATGATCTACACCAGCGGAGAATCTGGCCCTTTGTCTTCATGCTCTTCTAAAAACCTAACTCAAAACCCTTTGAACGGACCAAATCCAAGACGCACTGACATCAGCGGGAGTCTTTTCATTGATTTGAATAGGTTTTGGATCAGGCCAGAACAATACAAAGAAAGCAGCCAGGCTTATCACAGCAGCAGGATCGTGGCTACAAAAGTGAACTTTAAGATGCTTCTGCACCCCCAACTTGCTCTAGGTGAAGCGTGGCCAGAGCTGAGAAGTTTTATAGACTAGCATGCTATTAAACATTTAAATCCCGTAAGTAGGCCAAATTCTGCTCTCGTTAGCACTTGTATAAATCGGGAGTAAATCCAGTGAGGAGTCACACTCATGCAAAAAGGGTGTGAGAGGAAAAACCAACTCAGCAGAGTTGCTCCAGACGGATGCCATGTGTTTTCACTAGGAAAAAAGGTGAGTTCTCGACTGAAGTTCACTATCATGATGTATTAGTTTGTTAATCCTAGTGAAGACAACACAGTCTGCACTTTTTGTACAAGTTAGCAGGTTCAGTTAAAGGCAGTGGGGGAAGCTCAGGGTTTATCTTGACTTGCCAACTCATGTGAAAACCACAAACGGTCTTCTCTTCACTAGGATTTTATCTTGGGTTCACTAACTTGAGTTAAGAACATGCCTTTTTCCCTAGTGACGCCACGGCTACAGACAGCATGATTGTCTACAATATGTCTAAATTATTCTAAACGGATATTACCCTCCACACACCCACCCACACTAATCTCAGCGATCAGCACAAATTTGCCTATGGGAGGGTTAGTGTAAAATGTTAATGACCAAAACGGCATCTTTGGATGTCATTTCAGATTGGTTGGTTAAATAAACAAATATAGAAAATATTAATTTATCTGTTTCACCGTCACTACTGTTTAATGGGGAAGTTATTAACATATCCAATACCAAGAAAAATAAGTTTACCAGTTGAATAAATACACTTTTTTTATATATATAAATGGACACATATATTTTACAAAGCCCCATAGCACTATGGGAAATAAAGATCCTTCTACAAAAAAGAAGATATAAGTCAGTGTTACAATAAAGCTTTAGAGTTTCAAAATATATCTGGGCTAAGAGACAAAACCAGCTAGAGGCGCTACCATTTCTCCTCGGTGAGAAGGTCCAGATTGAAACCGTCGTGGAGAAAACCACCCACTTGTTCATAAATTATCTCTGTTCTCCATTTTAGGTATTGCACGTAATCCTAGGTTGGTCAGGAAGGCCTCAATAGACTCAGGAGAAAAGACGCTATTGCCACATAGAAAGAAGCAGTTATGGATGGTGCCAATACGCGGCCAGCAGCTGAGTTTTTTGGCTGATGGTGGAACGGGAGATCCGAACGTGGTCTCTGATCCAGTTGGTTTGAAAACCAAATGGGAGGATTGACTGTGATGTAGCCATTGGTTATCCTGACGTGGGAAGGTAGCGTGGTCGTGCTAGGAGAAAAGACAAGAGGACAAAATTAAACAGGATTCTGTTTTCAGTATGCAAGGAGTTGCTGAGTCTACATCTTCCTAATTAGTAATAAGAACAATAGTTTGAACAGATAGAGTTTCTTTCCATGGAAGAATTCACTGTGCTAATTATTTCACCACATCCCTGCGAGAGAGGTGTTATTCATTCTGTTTTACTGGGGGCGGGTGGGTGCCTGTGTGAAACTGAAGCACAGGGAAGTGACTTACCTAATGTAACCTAGTGAAAAAGTCAATAGTAGAACCCCGGAGTCCTGACTCTACTCACGTGGCCACATCTATGTGTGCAATCTTAAAAATGTGAGCTTCAGTGCTTCGCTGGCTACAAGGCATTGTCTGTAAAAACAATATACTTGAAATGGACTCAGTGGAACTATGTCTGTTTAGACCAGATGAATGTCTGGCCTAATAACTACATGACTGATGATTCACTAAGCAAAAAACCCAAGCTTCTTCCCATTGGGTTGGGATTTAGTGCGAGTATGCATGCCATTAGGATTGTCACAGTTCAAAGCAACTCCACCTTTTCTCCCCTCTATGGTCCACCAAAGGGTCTGACACTTAGGCCTCTTGGCTCCCCAGCCATCACCTCTCTTGGGCGGAGACATGCATCTCACTCCCTCTTGACTGGGGTATTTTCAGGCCCAGTTCCCTGCCTACACTCTGAATTACCCCAGCAAGTCAGACTGCCTAAACAGGCCTGCTTTGCTTTTCTCCTCAGAGGCTATTATCAGCATAATTACCCACGGTTTTCAGTTACCACACATCTCTGCTTAAGCAAGCACATTTATTTGTAACGTAAAAGCAACAAATTAAAAACAATAAAAAAGTCTACCCGTTTGCTAATAAGCTTACCAGAGACCAGCCCCACAACTCCACAAGAACTCTGGTCATTGTTAGTCCTTCCAACCCTTCCCTAAAGACTGAGGTGCCCCTTGGACAGTAGGTCCTGTCTGTTGACTGGACCAGAAAGAAGGCCTTATGCCAGGTTAAACTCAGACTAATTATCCAAAAGTCCTTTCTGTGTCTGTTGGCCTCTGGAGAATCCAGTCTGAACTAGTATAGGCAAGCCTCCCTAGCATGAATTTGCCTAATCACCACCCCATTGTTCTTAGTTCATGGAGGGGCTGTGGTTACCATTCCCCTTGGAATTACATACAGTCCCGGCTGGTCTACAATGATACATAAACTTAATACAATCAGATCTCCCAAAGATATTGCAGGAAATTGCCCTAGATGTCACAAGGACCAAATTCTGGTCCCAGTGAGATCCAAAGTAAAAAGTCCCATCTATGATCATGTTTTTGCTCTTAGACTGCAAGCCCCATGTCAGACAGAGTCTGTTTCTATGTAACGAACAGCATCAAACTCACTATAAACATTCAGTAATTAGTAAGCAATCATGTGCACTAGTGTGACAGCGTTAGTCAAGTATAGCAAATCATGGAGCAGCTCTACTAGATTATCCTCATAGAAGCAGTGCATTCTCCTGGCAAACAAGGTGACAAATGATAGAAACGCCCATGACATTGTAATATGCATGCTGGTATCCACAGATTCTCTCTCTGCAGTTTTCTTAATCACCAGTGAAACAGGACTTCAAGGCAGTAAACAGCCTCTGTAGCCACATTTCTGAAAGTATGTAGAAGATTAGGATTGGTAGAGACCTCAGGAAGTCATCTAGTTCAACTCCCTGCTCAAAGGAGGACCAACCCCAACTAAATCATACCAGTCAGGGCTTTGTCAAGCTGGGCCTTAAAAACTCTAAGGATGGAGATTTAACCACCTCCCTAGGTAACCGATTCCAGTGCTTCACCATCCTCCTAGTGAAATAGTTTTTTCCTAATATCCAACCTAGACCTTCCCCACTGCAACTTGAGACCATTGCTTCTTGTTCTGTCATCTGCCACCACTGAGAACAGCCGAGCTCCATCCTCTTTGAAATCCCCCTTTCAGGTAGTTGAAGGCTGCTATTAAATCCCCCCTCACTCTTCTCTTCTGCAGAAAAAATAAGCCCAGTTCCCTCAGCCTCTCCTCGTAAGTCATATGCCCCAGCCCCCTAATAACTTCCGTTGCCCTCTTCTGGACTCTTGCCAATTGTCCACATCATTTCTATAGTGGGGGGGGGGGGGGGGAAGGGAGCAAACGTGGATGCAATACTCCAGATGTGGCTTCACCAGTGCCTAATATAGGTGAATAATCACTTCCCTCGATCTGCTGGCAATGCTCCTACTAATACAGCCCAATATGCCCTTAGCCTTCTTGGAAACAAGGTCACACTGTTGACTCATATCCAGCTTCTCGTCCACTGTAACCCCTAGGTCCTTTTCTGCAGAATTGCCGCCTAGCAAAGTCAGTTCCCAGCCTGTAGCAGGGCATGGGATTCTTCCATCCTAAGTGCAGGACTCTGCATTTGTCCTTGTTGAACCTCATCAGATTTCTTTTGGCCCAATCCTCCAATTTGTCTAGGTGCCTCTGGACCCTATCCCTACCCTCCAGCGCATCTACCTCTCCCCACAGCTTAGTGTCATCTGCAAACTTGCTATGAGTGCAGTTCATCCCATCCTCCAGATCATTAATGAAGATGCTGAACAAAAATAGGGATGTAAAAGAAAAACATTTTAATGAATTCTAATAAAAAAGAACCCCTCCCCCACCCAAACACAGTCAACATAACAATCTGTGGCCAGAGTCACCGCTGGTATAAATTGGTGTTAGAGAGCTATAATGGTTTGCACTGGCGGTGTCTGCATAAAATCACAGACAAAAAGGTCAGCAGCTAACCAGGAACATAAGACTGGAAGGGATCTCTTGGGTCAACAAGTCCCGTTGCCCGCTATTTCAAGCAACCACGTTATATAATCCCATTCATTAATTTAACAATATATAATAAACCACAGATATTAGAGCCAGAAAATACCTCTTAGAATATCTAGTCCATCCTCTGGCCAATACAGAATTGTTCCATATTGGAGTCTTTTGGCTGTGATAAAATGTCTTCAGTAAAATGTACTGCAGAGTGTCTAATAAATGAGCAACACTTGTTTCAGCTCTGATTGAACTTCTGTTCTCCCCTTCCATTTACAGAATCATTATACGACTCTGGAAAGTTCCCGGTCTCCCCTAGCTGAAGGACCTGCTGTCAAGGCTGAATCCCCACTCTGGCACTTGGAGTGCAGAAGGTGGGGGCCTGCAAGAATTCTAAAAATTAATACTGGCCACTCCAGGCTTGTATTAAACTCCCAAGGTTACAGCTTCTCTCTGACCTTGGCTTGGTAAACGCTGCGACCACCCAAATGCAAAAACCCCCTTGGACCTAGGAAGGAACACTTGGGAATTCCTCCCTGTGAAGTACCCTCAAGCTCTTTCACCTCCCCTCCGGGGAACAGCTGAGAAAGAAAAGAAAGGAAATTAGCAGTTGCCACCAGCTAATTAAACAATGTATGCACAAACCTCTTAGGATAGCAAAAATCCTGTTCTTAAAAAAGGTAAATTAAAAACAAAAAGAAAGAAAATACATCTGGAACTTAGGCTTTTGCTAGATTTTAAAAGAGCAATTCCAAAAAATTAAGCACCCAAAATAGCTTTCTTGCGGGGTCAGCTTAAAGGTTACAAGCAAACCAAAGCATTTGGGGTTAGCACAGAGGAGTCCACAAGCCTTTCAGAAATAAAAGAAAATAACCCAATCGTGTCTTTCTAAACATTTCTGATCTACTTACACATCTGGGGTTTCAGATAAGTAGGTTTGAGGTATGAATTGATGCTTTTTCATACCTGGTTTTAAAGCTGCTTACAGCATAACTTCAGCCCTGTCCTGCTCTGTCCCCTCTCTCTGGAGGACAAACAGACAACAAAGGGAAGTTTTTCCCCCATTTTAAAAAGTTCTAGCCCTCCCATTGGCTCTTTTGGTCAGGTGCCCACTCCTTTTTTTTTTGACTTGGGGGACTTTTTAACCCTTTACAGGCAGGGCCGGCTCTACCATTTTTGCCGCCCCAAGCAAAAAACAAAACAAAACAAAAAAACGCTCGGACTCTGCCGCCCCAAGAATGGACGCAATGCCGCCCCTTAGCATGTGCCGCCCCAGGCACGTGCTTCCTCCGCTGGTGCCTGGAGACGGCCCTGTTTACAGGTAAAGCAAGCAGAGAACACCTACCAAGAGGGATTTTAAAGCTTACTGGCTTAACTATTTTAAAGCTTAACTATCCCCTCCCCCCTTCATTTATCCCACCTGCTATGGTATCACATTTGCAAGCTTGTACTTTTGATCAGACGATATGGCAGCTTTTCATCAGACAATACGGCAGCCGTTCATTGCCCTCCCAGCATTAACACTGGTAACCCTTTCTCAAAAAAACTGCAAACTCAGGCCCTGATTCAGCAGGTTCCTTAAGCACATGCCTGACTTCAAATATGTGAACAGTCCCATTGACTTCACATGCTTAAAACATATGTTTATGTACATGCTGAATTGGGAGCACACCAAAATGAAAATACACACACACACACACACACAATGCTATTATACATTGGTTTGGGAATCAATTCTGGTTTGGTTTTAGCACTTGAGGAGTAGCAAAACTGCAATTCTATTTTTCTGTGGTTCAGCTTGTCCCTACAAATCTAGTCCCATAGTTGGCCATAGGTATTGGTATTGCAATAGTAGAATCCATAGAAGTAACAAGTTGTAAGCAAAACCTTTGTGCTTAGCACAGCGAGTGAATTTCAAATATTCTCTACACCAATTGGGAGCTCTCTCCTGGAGCTATCATCTTTCAGATGGTGTATACAGTTGAAAGTCTGTTGATAATACCTCTTCTTATTCAGGGCTTTTCATCCCTAGATCTCCAAGTGCTTTACAAAGGAGGTCAGTATCATTATTCCCATTTTACAGAAGGAGAAACTGAGGCATGGAATGCCAAAGCTGCCTAACTCACTTAGGTACTTTTGAAAATCTTACTAGGCACAAATCTGAATCTTTAGGTGCCTATATACCTTGAAAACCTGGCCTAAAATGACATTTTAGCAGACCAGAGGCAGACCCTGGAACAGAACCAAGTGTCTTGAGTCCCAGTCCAGTTCTTTGTCACTGCCTGACCATGGCACCGTTTTAGCAAATAGAGGGGCATGAAAAGATCTCACTCCAAATTGAGCAAATGTACCTCCTTACCTCAGTTACCTCTGCAGTTTCAGATGGCGATGGTATTGTTATCACTTCCTGCCCGAGATTTCCATCCAGCAAGTTTTCCAGTCACAGGGCTCCCTTTGAGAGCCATGGGAATTCCATGCATGGGAGGGTTGTGGGAAGGGGTCCCCAATGTTTGTATGCAGGGTAGCTGTGCCCTGTTAAACAGCTACCATGTTTCCCCTCAAAGATGGCTGAAGTTCAATAGTGGGTGAATAATTTTTTTAGACGCAGTTTACAAAATACTTTGGGACCCGTCTGGATGAAAGGGGCTACGTAAATACATGACGATTATTGTTAATCAACCTAAACAATAACATGTACAAGCCCAGCGTTTGGTTTTCTTTATAATATCGGGCGAAAAGAAGTCATACGGATGACATGTCAACAGAGACTGAACCTTAAAAAATGGAGTTTGCCATTAAAAGACCCAAGAGCTGGTAAGTTGCAATGCTGTTTCTGTCAAAATTCTCCATAAAATAATGCCTGGTTCAAATTTGTGATTTGGGGTTAGTCTTTTTTTTTTATTATTGAAATGATTTTCAGCATGTGCTTCCTATTTAATTTTCAAAACAAATTTAACCATTATTGAGCTTTTGTTGTGTTTTTTATCCACAGATGTGGGAAAAGTCAATGAGATTATTTTCCTGGTAGCTTTTTCAGATCTGAGAACAGTAATAATGTCCTCTTTTTCTTTAAAAAAAGGCTGTTTCTCTGGGATCTAATCAGATCGTTATGCATGTCACTAAAGATTAGTAAATAAGATTCACAGGTCCCTAGGACCAGCCACATGCAGTATGATGACTGTTAGGCTTATTAGAAGTTTTATAACTTCGCGGGGAGAATATATTGGGTACTAAAGGGCTGTTTAATCTAGCAGAAAAAGGCATAATGAGAAGCAATGACTGGAAGTTAAAGCCAGACAAATTCAAATGAGAAATAAGGCACAATTTCTTTAACAGTGAATGTGATTAGCCATTGGAACAAAGTACCGAGAGAAGTGATGGATTCTCCGTCTCTTGAAGTCAAGACTTGGATGCCTTTCTGGGAGATAGGCTTTCATCAAACACAAGTTATTGGGCTCAATGGAGGAGTAGCTGGGTGAAGAAGCTGGCCTGTGTTATACAGGAGGTCAGATGATCTAATGTTCCATTTTGGCCTTAAAATCTATGACTCTATAACTGACAAAGACACACAATTGTGTTTAGCCTAAAGAATGTGTATTAGTCTTTGAAGGATTTTGTTCTGGAAAAAATAGAATAGGTCAAAATGTAAGGCGATTTTTTTATTTTGCTTGGTGGGGAGCAGTAGGCCACCCTTGTTGGAGATCAAAGATCTACCACACTGTATTCCATATTTTACATGTCTTCTCTCGAGACACTGTGTCGCAGTCTCCATACCGTCAGCCCAAAGGTCCAGTCCTATAAGGTGTTGAGCACTCTATACATGTCCATATTTTTAAGTACACGAGTAGGTCCCTGGAAGCCAATATTTACACGCTTAAAATTAAGCACTTAGGTGCGTTGCTGCATCAGGGCCAGTACACAGCACCCTTTGCAGGATTCAGTTAATAGAAAATCATTTGGATCTCCTTAAGGATACCAGTGATGGTCCTTTTCAGTCTAGAGAGGCAACTATTCATTAGTGATGACATCATGACCTGGCTCTGTGTGTCTGAATGAGGAAGCAATGTTGTCCTCTTGTTGGTGGCCTACAGAGAAGATAAAGAACTTGCTACTGACATTGACTAGAAGAGATGTCTATTGGTCTCTATTCATGCCAAGGGTCTTTGGAGACCAGATCCATGGACAGTTTCCATATCTCAGTCAACTGTGCTTTGTGCTTTCATTCCTAAGGAGCAATGCTATGTCACAAGGCAGAGCGAATGATACAAGAGCTATGGATGCAGCAGCACTATTGTCCTAAGGTCTGAACAGCTACATCTTGAAAATCTTAGCCAAGGGTAAGAGCGCTCTTTGGACAAGACTCTACTGGAAACCATAGGAAAAGGACCATGGAGCTCTGATCCAGCCTTGATCAAACACTTTGGCTGTGTGAGAAATTGACAACGCACAATTTCCGCCCTTGATGCAGGAACCTCTGAATATGTGGCACACATGCCCCGAAGCAGAGGGCAGTACAACACCGCTGAGAGGAATCTATTTATTCCACCAGTCCTGCACTTCGTTATTGGCCGCAGCCTTTGCCGTTTATCTCTGGGAGGGAGAGAGGGGGCTCTTCAAGAGAAGACAGCTTTGAAAGAACAGGAGGCTGTGGACAAGTGTTTCATCACTCCGGGACACTTGGTCGGCATGTGTCTGACAAGATGTAATGAGGCGGCGGCCGCGTACTGCCATTAAAATTCCATGCTCATCAAAGTGCTATCAGATAGAAGGGGGGAAAAAACCAAAGAACTAAACCTTGTTTGCTAGTAGCCAGTGTGTGATGGGCAATTAGGCCAACATTAGCAGCTCCTGCCAAATCTTCTGCTAGAAGCTATCGTAACACTTATGAACTTTCACCTTCTTTCCAACAGTTGAGCTCATTTTGGGGTAGGCCCGCTAGAGCCTGGTTTTTACAACAAATCAATAGGGATCTAGCTCTTAGGGGTGGGTTAACCGATGTTTCGTAAGATGAGGGGTAGCAGACTCGTCCAGCGGGTGCAGGAAAGCTGCTGATTCTGCACTGAGTAAACCCACCTTCCCTCTCGGCTCGCGCAGAGCTTGCTAACACAGCCAGGCCATAGGAACCACAGGTGTATTCAGGTCCGCAGCCTCAAGAAGCAACTTGATGTCCTGAGCTTAGGTCAGCGGTTACAGCAAGGATCTGGTGCCACCTCTGGCTGCCACATAGGCTGTGCGGGGCTGGGAGGGAAGGGGAACAACAGGAGGAGGGGAACAAAAGTCGGGCGAGGGGTAAAAAACAGAAAGCAGAAAGGAGAAGGAGGCTAGAAGATAAAGATGAATGGAGAGACATGCCAGCTGGTCGGGGATGTGGTCTGTGGGCTGCAGGGACTGGCTGGGGCTGTCCTTTCACCAATTTCAGAGTAGCAGCCATGTTAGTCTGTATCCGCAAAAAGAACAGAAGTACTTGTGGCACCTTAGAGCTTAACAAATTTATTTGAGCATAAGCTTTCGTGGGCTACAGCCCACTTCTTCGGATGCATATCTCCTCAAAATATGTTCCATTCTATGATAGAGGTCTATAAAATCAGGAGTCGTGTGGAGAAAGTGAATAAGGAAAAGTTATTTACTTGTTCCCATAATATAAGAACTAGGGGCCACCAAATAAAATTAATGGACAGCAGCTTTAAAACAAACAAATAAACAGAAGTTCTTTTTCAAACAACGCACAGTCAACCTGTGGAACTCCTTGCCTGAGGAGTTTGTGAAGGCTAGGACTATAACAGGGTTTAAAAGAGAACTGGATAAATTCATGGAGGCTAAGTCCATTAATGGCTATTAGCCAGGATGGGTAAGGAATGGTGTCCCTAGCCTCTGTTTGTCAGAGGGTGGAGATGGATGACAGGAGAGAGATCACTTGATCATTACCTGTTAGGTTCACTCCCTCTGGGACACCTAGCATTGATCACTGGATACTGGGCCGGATGGACCTTTGGTCTGACCCAGTATGGCCATTCTTATGTTCTTATGTACTCCTGGAAGAAGCATTATTCAGACTGCATTGCTTTAGGATCAGAAATAACTACAATGATAATTATTAATAACACAGGAGGTTGCCCAGGTCTGACACAAACTATTGCTATGTGAACTGCTAGGAGTTTAGGCTTGATCCTCTTCACACATGTGGCTGTGTCATCTGCTGTGTGAATCCCTAGTGGCTGAGACTTGAGTTTTCTCTCACTTGTGGCTGTGGAAGAAGCAGTAATTCCAATGAAGTGATGCTGGTGTGCAGCTGGTGGAAGTGAGAGACCAATCAGATGTCAACATTTCAAATGCTTACCTCAGCCCCTTATAGTTCAGTGGCTAGGGAAAAGGACTGGGAGTGAGAAGACCTGGGTCTATGATTCACTCTGCCACTGATTTACAGTGACCTTGGCCAAATCATTTTGCTTCCGTTTCCACTTTTTCTAATGAGACTGTTAACTTTTTAGGGCAGGGATTATCTATATGTGTACAGTCCCTAGCACAATCTGATCTTCACTGGGATCTTAATAATAATAATATTCTAGCACAAACATTTCACAGGCTCTCTCAGATTTGGACTACCCAGCTGCCAAGGTTATATGGGAAATTCCTTCGGAACAGACTTTCTTGATGTATTTTTGTACTTCTGTGGCCACATTCAGTTCTGGAGCAAATCACGGAAGAAAGCAGAGTTGCACTCTCTCGAATGAGGGCAGAATTATGCCCTTTGTTTCAGGTAATTCCCAGAGTCTGTAAATGGCCCATCCTCCAAGCCTGAGAAGGGGTTTGATTGTGTCTTTATTGTTTTTTTGGGTGAAAGTTTGGGAGCGGGAGGGCTCTTATTTCTTGCTAACACGTATTTCCATCCCTAACTAATACCATACAGGTTCCTATTTAACCTCAAGTGCCAAAATCCTTCAGGAAAATCCTTCAATTAGTTTGCATACAAATACTGTGCCCACTGTACCATGAATGGGTCAGAGGCGGAATTGGTACCTATGTTATTTTTCAGACAACTGCAGAATAGCGAACACATTGTAAAAACTAATAACCTTTGAAGCGCACCCTCTGAGTGATTACCCCATTCCCATCTAATGACTTAAAGATGTTCTATTCCACTTGGATTTGGCAACAACAAAGATTTCAACCTTATTAAAAGCAGCCTGTCAGGAAACGACATGTCATCCCTAGGAAAAAAAAAAACTAAGAAAGAAATGAAATGAAATTCTTTAAAATCCCTGTGAACAATAAGTCAAGATACCGTAGCTGAAAAATACCATGATTTGTTGGCTAGTGTTTGGGTGGTCCAGATATAGGAGATGACAACTTTAGTTCTTCCCTTTGCCCTCCTTAGAAATGCTTGGATGGTTCTCTAAGACCCTCAGAAGATCCCTTGTGATTTGATATTAGGATTCTGCCAGATCCTCAAAAATAGTTTGGCTCCTAATTTCCATTGAAATCAGTGAAGAGCAGGGCCTCCATGGCCACATAACCTAGAAAATCCATTCCAGTTTTTACATGAAACCCAGCTCTTGCTGAGATCGAATACTTTGGAACTGTTTGTTTGGCCAGTTCTATGGAGACAGCCAAGCCAAAATGTGTTCAGTAAAATTCATCTGTGAATTGTGCATGCAGTTTCTGCAGCTGCATGCATAATCATGGTAACTGTGCATGCAAATGACCACATGCTTGTCTAACTGGCCAACCCTGCACACACTTCCTGTGATAATCAGCGCAATCGTGGTAAGTGAGTACCCAAGCTATGCAGGCAAAGATGCCCAGAGAATTAGGAAAAATCGGGTCCATATTGTGCTCATTCAAGGCTACCAGCAATTGGCTGGTCTGCAACATGTGCCCAGTAAAAGAAACAGGCTTTCATGTGATGAAGCTTAAATCAGGTCGTGTCAAACCCTCTTCTCCAAATGTTGTGTTGTTTGAAATCTGAATCCATTTCTTTTATCCACTTTCTGCAAATGGCCCCCGCTGTTAAAATGGTCCGAGCCAGAACGCCCACATCCAAACACCTCTATCTTGCGGTGATCCATGTTGTGATCCAGATTTGTGTGTCTTGGGCTCAACCTGTAGTTAAATCAGAAACAGAATGGATAGCCCTACACTCTCCTATGCTTCTTCACGTGTTTGTTTGGGATATTATATTATAAATATTATTTGCAGATGCGTAGGATTAACCATGCAGATTTAGATATGCGTGAGGAATACACATATATATTTGACTCTATTGTTAAACACTTTAAGAGATTTATTTCCTTTCTGCAACTTATTCCATCTCTATGTAGTAGCTTTTTTCTCTGCTTGGTCTCAGCCCCATATTGTTCTCCGTTATTCATCGGACTCTGTCCTCTGTCTCTATTCCCCACGCCGCCCCACAGTCTCTCAAACAGAACATTAGGCTAATAACTTCAAGTTCAGGTCAGATCCTGGAACCTACTATCTCTGAGCAGTGCTGAATTTACGCAAATTATAAGCTTGGAAAAAAGTGAAAGCTGTTTTGACTTTCTCTAAATTCGAGGGTCTGAGGCTTGGGGGGAAAAGTTTCAGGTTGTCTGTTTGCCAGTTTAAAAAGTGAAGGTCATTACGCCTTTGGTTGCCCACAAGACACGTGCTACTTCCCACGTCTACAGTAGAACCAGGCACCACACATAGTCCCCATCTCAAAAGTACCCTCGGAAGTCCTGGACACGCCAGTACTTACTTGTATAAAGATCTTTGACAGGCAGCGATGCTTAAAATCCTGCTAGCTAATCAGGGTTTCCCTGTGACACATATTAATTAGGTCCCTATCTGGAAATGACTTAAGTGTCTCCATGGAACCATATCTAAGCTTTTTGTGAACCCATTCAGAGAGTTTGCACAAGTTTGCAACACTTCCCAGTGGCAGCACTGTAGCTGGCCCCATAGATACCGAGCTGCTTCCAGTGAAACAGTCTTTGCTCCCAGTTTTCTAAAATTGCCCATTTCATGGGTATAATTCTCTGTGGTCCATGTTCTGCCCTTGGCTACCCTGGTCAGTGGAAATGTTCCCAAGTGCATAACCCACAGAGAGATCTCTAATGTTTGGAGAAGGGGGAATTCAATGGTGGAGGTGACAAAACCTTTTTTTACACGGGGACTTGGAGTTTGGGATGTTTGAATTCCAAGCTGAATCTGGTCCTATTATCCATTTCGTATTTAATTGATAGATATTGGGTTGAATTCATCCTGGTTTAACTCCATTCACCACTATTTATCTTAAGAAATGCATCTGAAAATAATAAAGCACGTGCTCAATCTAAACGAAATGCGGACTTAAATCAAGCCTTGTAAAATTAGCATCACCATCAGGGTGAAAACGCTATTGTTTACTTGTGTTTTAAGAGCTTGTCAAAAAAATAAAAAAAAAAGAAAAAGATGCCCAGGTGAGTGTATTTATCTGAGATGCACCTAAATCTGAGATGCACTTTTATTCAGCTTTGCAGGATCCACAGAATTTTACAAAGCTGTATAAAAGTGCATCTCAGATTCGGGATATGAAAAGCCACTTTAGAGTAAAGAGTGGATTTCTCCTCCCCCCCCCCAGCTGTTTGATAGGAGACAGCAATCTGATTTTCTTTTCTTTTCTATGAAATAGACGATATGCCACGCATCCTCATAGTTAAAGACTTCAAGGACCCAGCCGTGGGGACATCTGGCAAGTGAAAGCTCTGGATATGGAAAACATAAATGTAGAGGCTCATATTTATAAATCGGAAGGGCCATCAGGACATCTGCTAACAAGTTTTCCTCCCGAGTCTGTTTGCTGCACATGGTTGTTCACAGGCAACAATAAACATGAGCATGGATCATGTGCACGGCCTGCCGTTCCTTTGAGTAGCTGAAGGAACATACGCTCTGGTTAAACATAAATGCTCTGTTCTCACAACATAGAATCACAAGTGTTCAGAAACCTCACAGCAAAGTTCTTGTATACCAGACCTCATAGGGATCTGTTCCTAAAACTAGCCTGCAAAAAATCCTTGCATTTACAGAGAGAGTCAAGCCCACTTAGAAGCAACCTGTTCAATGGAAAATCCCATATTTTTCTCCAGACTTTTTTTGTGCAAGGGTCCAATCCTGAGCCCCAAACTCCCATGACCTCCAATGGAGTTTGGGGTGTGAATCCTGTGTCTGGAACACATCCTAATTTAGCACAGTTGTGACCAACAGATCAAACATTAAAAAGTATGTACGTAAAATCAAATTTCTTTTCCATTTATAGTACAGGCATCTTTCCTCCAACAGGTGCCAGCAAGGAGTACCTTACAAGCCTCTGAAAAAAAGTAACCCAACAGATAACAGAGGATTCTGCTAATTGGTCCTCTGTTCTAGGTGCCTGTAGGACACTCTTCACAGACATCAAGGCCCAGATCCTTAGAGTATCTCTACACTGCAGGCTGGAGGTGTGATTGCAGCATATGTAGACATACCTGAGCTAGCTCTGAACCACTGTACGTACACCTAGTCCCTTCCCCAAACAGTTCGCTGCCCCAAAGCCCTGATCCTTCAAAAGCTTATGCAAGTGCCAGCCCTTGTGTAAATCTTTGCAGGATCAGGGCCTGAGCAGGCAAGACAGAAAAAGGGTGGGAGGAAGAGATACAAAATACAAACAAAAGACGGGGAATAGGGGCACAGAGAAATTAAACATTTTGCCCAAGGACACAGAATAAATCCAGCAGAGTCCTAAGTCCAGTTGGCAGTCCCGTGCCTTAACCTCAAGACCATCCATCCTCCTGTAAGTAGAATGCTACTATGCAGTATGAGGGCATGTGCACCACCTAATTTAGTGTACGGGATATGATTGTCCTAGCTTGGCAGCTACCAGTTCTTACAACCAAATCCGAACCAAACACTTTATTTATACCATGTCAGCCAGACCTGACGTGGCTTAACCAAACATGGTTGCAGCAGGGTTATACTTCTTCAAGCAAAGAAACTCTCAACATTATGTATACGTATCATGCATCTTCTTAAACACTAGATGCCATGCAAGTACTAGAAAACAGAAATGAAAGAGATATTTCTGTATAGGATCCATACCAAATCATGTGTCTGCATTTTCATTCCTATTAGCACACTGAGAAGGAAGGGAAAATGTTCTTGGATTCCTGGGTACAGAGTAACTATACGTACAAAAATCTTTGCAGATCTGGCCTCTAGTTTGGTTAGTTTCACTCATTCACCCAGCTGGAAATATTTAACCATTAACAAATGCAGAATTTAGATTCAGAGACTGCTCAAAATCCGCTATCAGCAAGATACAAATGTTCTATTCTACATGTTTATTTGCCTCATTTTGCAGAAAAAAAGCTTTGCTTAAGGTAGTTTATTGCTGAAAGTAGTGAAGAGAATACAAAATGTGTTGCCTGTTTCTTCATGCTCCTGAAAGCCAGACAGCTGTGTAGGCTAATTTCTGCCCCCAGAGAGACATGCAGAAATGTCAGTCAAGTCAGTGACAGTTCTGTAGACAGATCTGAAAGCACAATTTGTGTGCACTTGACCAAAATAAAACAAAAAGTTGCAGCGTTTTAGAGTGCTAACATGAATAGCAAAAAGAACAGGAGTACTTGTGGCACCTTAGAGACTAACAAATTTATTTGAGCATAAGCTTTCGTGGGCTACCGCCCACTTCATCGGATGCATAGAATGGAACATGGTAAGAAGATATATATACATACAGAGAACATGAAAAAGTGGAAGTAGCCAGACCAACTGTAAGAGGCTAATTAATTAACTAGTCTCTAAGGTGCCAGAAGTACTCCTGTTCTTTTTGCAGATACAGACTGACACGGCTGCTACTCTGAAACCTGTCATGAATAGCAAAATCATCCATGGACTTTTGGAGAATTATTTTTTTAGGAAATTTGTCCTTCTGTAGCCTGCCCTATTTCCTACTGGAGAACCATCAAATGTCCTTTTTGATTGAAGGTACATTTTAGGAAATCTGCTTGATATTGTGTCTTATCAGTGCCCACGGTACACAGAAGTGATGTCTAGAGGGTAGAGTGGGAAACTGGGAGTTGGAACTTTTGGGGTTCTATTCCTGCCACTGATTTATGCACCTGGTAACCTTGGGCTAATTACTTATGACTGTATTGTGCCCAGGGACGGCTCTATGTATTTTGCCGCCCCAAGCACGGCAATCAGGTGACTTTCGGTGGCATGCCTGAGGGAGGTCCACCGGTCCCGCGCCTTTGGCGTACCCACCCCTGAATTGCTGCCAAAACTGTGGGACCGGTGGACCTCCCGCAGGCATGCCGCCGAAGGCAGCCTGACTGCCGCCCTCACGGCAACTGGCACGCCACCCCCTGCGGCTTGCCGCCCCAGGCACGTGTTTGGTGCGCTGGTGCCTGGGGCTGTCCAATTGTGCCTTCAAGGAACAGCTCTGCCCGACGGTGATACAGCCAGTCCCTCCCTCACCCGCAACACTCAACGGGTTGATGTGGGGTGGGGGACATGAGGTCACGCCTCTGATTCTTTGGGCAGATGTGCTCAGTATCAGAAAGAAAGAAAGAAAGAAAGAAAGAAAAAAAGAAAGAAAGAAACTTTGTCTCTAAGTGTAGATACTGCACCATATACTCCATGGTTATCAAAGTGATGTAAATCTCTTAAATGATGGCAAATAAAAAACAATGAGACTTTTCTTTAGATTTTTTTGGAAAATAAAAAGTTGATAGTTCGGCGTATTGCTTTGATCACATTTCAGCAATGCAAGTTTCTCAAGAACATTAGGAAACTTAAGCCCAGTGAAACTAACAGAATGAACAAAAAGTAGCTTTGGGCCCATCGCCTGTTTATCATATGAAATCATGGCTGTGCATCTCTTTAGATATGTCTGGAGAATAACAAATGAACCTTGTAGTTTTATAAGGTGAAAGACGTTATCACCCCTAGCAGGCTGCCAAATTTGGTGTATTAGCGTGATCGTGCTAGAGTTTAAGACACGTGTCAGAGTTTTCCATTTCTTGTTGTGATGCATGACAGAATTCTAAACTGAACACATGTTTCACTGTCTTAATTAATACATTGTGTGCACTTTGACCAACCTGCTAATCCAAGAAGCACTAATAAAAACCAGGAAAGAAACTATGTCAACACCGTATCACAGGCTACAGTAAAAAGATTTGTTGAGTTATACTATGCCATTATTCAACTTCTGCAAAGATTCTATATACCCATCACTTTTACCAGGATACAGTAAATATCAAGCACATATACTGGGCCCAATCCTGCTTTCAGTTATGCCGATGCAACTTCATTGACTTGTCTCATTTTATACTTATATGGTACTCTCCCTGTGGCATAGATTGTCTTTTTGTTCTCTGTTCGTACAGCACCTAGCACATTGGCGGGTCTAATCCATGATTAGGGCTCCTAGGCACTCTGATGATGATGGTAATAATAATAATAATAATAATAATGGGATTGCATCCTAATAATTGAGACAAGAATGCGTTCCTGTGACAACAGTCTACATGATAAAATGCAGTAAAGACAAGGGCAAAGTATTTAAGGAAAACTCAAATGCACAGCTACACAAAGGGGAATAACTGGCTAGGTGGCAGTACTGCTGAAAAGGATTCGAGGGTTATAGTGGATCACAGACTAAATATGATCAATAATGTGCTGCAGCTGAGAAAAAGACTAATATAAATCTGGGGTGTATTAATAGAAGTATTGTATGCAAGACACAGGAGGTCATTGTCCTGTTCTATTCAACACAGGGGTGGCCTCAGCTGGAGTATTGTGTTCAATTCTGGGCACCACACTTTAGGAAAGATGAGGACAAATTGGAGAGAATCCAGAGGAGAGCAAAAAACCAAAAAGAGAGATGAAGGGTACGTCTTCACTACCCGCCGGATCAGCGGGTAGTAATCGATCTATTGGGGATCGATTTATCGCGTCTCATCTAGATGTGATAAATTGATCCCCGAACGCGCTCCCCATCGACTCCAGAACGCCACCAGAGCGAGCGGCGGAAGCGGAGTCGATGGGGGAGCCGCGGCCGTCGATCCCACGCCATGAGGATGCGAGGTAAATCGATCTAAGGCTACATCTACACTACAGGGGGGAGTCGATTTAAGATACGCAAATTCAGCTACGTGAATAGCGTAGCTGAATTCGACGTATCGCAGCCAACTTACCCCGCTGTGAGGACGGCGGCAAAATCGACCTCTGCGGCTTCCCGTCGACAGCGCTTACTCCCACCTCCGCTGGTGGAGTAAGAGCGTCAATTCGGGGATCGATTGTCGCGTCCAAACGGGATGGGATAAATCGATTCCCGAGAGGTCGATTTCTACCCGCCGATTCAGGCGGGTAGTGTAGACCCAGCCTAAGATACGTCGACTTCAGCTATGCTATTCTCGTAGCTGAAGTTGCGTATCTTAGATCGATGCCCCCCCCCCCAGTGTAGACCAGCCCAAAATGTTTAGAAAACCTAACCTCTGAGAAATGGTTAATAAAACTGGGCATGTTTAGTCTTGAGAAAAGAAGACTGAGGAGGGACCTGATAACAGTCTTCAAATGTGCTGTTACAAAGAGGACTGTGATCATTTTTCTCTTTGTCTACTGAAGGAAGGACAAGAAAGAACAGGCTTAATCTGGAGCAAGAGAGATTTAGGTTAGATATTAGGAAAAACATTTTAACTCTAAGGGGAGTTAAGCTGTGGAATAGGCTTCCAAGGGAGGTTGGAATCGCCATCACTGAGGTTTTTAAGAACAAGTTGGACAAACATCTGTCAAAGATGGTTTAGGTTTACTTGATTCTGTCTCACGACAAGAAGCTGGACTTAATGACTTCTTGAGGCCCCTTCCAGCCTGACATTTCTATTAATCTATGTTAAAAGGCTCTTGTATTAAGGTTGCCAACTCATATGATTTTAGGGTGAGTCTCCTGATATTTGATGTAAAGCCTCCGTGCCTAGAAGTCAGGTGATCACATAAGAATGTATCTAACTGAAGCACCTACATCCCAGCGCCTTCACTATTGCTGCTCGGCACCTCATGGTCTTTAATGTATTTATCCACACAACACCCCTGTGAGGCAGGGCAGTGCTAGTCTCACGTTTGGCAGCTAGGGAACTGGGAAATTAAGTGACACATGCAGGTCACGCAAAAAGTCTGCAGCAGAAAAGGGAACTGAACGCAGGTCTACTCAAGTCCTAGGCTACTGCCATGACCAATGGACTATCTTTTCTCTCAGATTTCATTTAAATAAAGTAAGTTTCCATAGTTGCCGAGACCAGCTTGAAAACATGGCCGAAATGCACCCTGATGGCTCAGAAACCAGAAGGGCGATGAAAAGAACCCATATTAACTATTTAAAAAAAAAAAACATAAGCAAATTTCACAACTCTTTGAACATTCGGGGTATGGCCATAAACACAGAACATGAAATACAGGGAGGGATTTTCAAACACACTCACTGTTGGCCTAACAGTGCTGCCACAGAGGTGAAGGAGTTTTACCACTAACTTCAACAGAGTTTTACCACCAATGCTTTGGAAAATCTCCCCAGACATTTTCAAAGTACAAATATGTTGATATTATCAAACATAATTATGAATTACTGTATCTACAAAGGAACTTGGTACACGTGACTAATTAGTTTCTCATAAAAAATAATAGATGATTGAGTCCTGGTGCTGATTGGGGATTATATTCTGATTGATAAATAAAATATAAGAATAACTAATACAAATGAATGCTGTTACATAACACCTTTCACCTGAAAAACTCAAGTGACTAACAAACATTAAAGGGCCATTAAAGGGCTTGCTGTCTGCCGTGCGGCTCAGAAGCAACAGGATAACGTCACTACAGTGAGTAGAGCAAGGCGGGAAATGGTTTTCCTGTTCCACCAATATTTTTGAGAGTTCAAAATTGTTTTCCCTTCTTGACTCAGGACAAAAAGTCAAAAGCTGAAAATGATTCATGAATAAGGCTGCGAGTCTGTCATGGAGGTCACGGATTCTGTGACTTTCTGGGACCTCCATGTCTTCTGCAGCGGCAGGTTCGACTGATCCTAGGGCTGCCTAAGCACCTCGGTAGTCTCCGAGCCAGCCACACTGGCTGCTGCTGGGGCAGTCTCGGGCCACCACATGCCCACCCTCCCCAGCAGCAGTGATGGTCCTGGGCCATATTCCACCACTCCCCCACCGCCCGGAGCACCAGCGGTGGTCCCAGGACATACGCCGCCGTCCCCGCCAGCAGCAGCAACGGTCCTGGGCCACACACTGCCACCCCCACCCCCTGGAGCATTAGTGGTGGTCCCAGGCCGTGTGCCCCCCCGCCTGCCAGCACCAGCAGCGATCCCGGGCTGTGCCCCTGGGCTGCCTCCTGCCCCAAAGCACCCGTGGCGCCCTGGAGCCCCCCATCCAGAGCACCCACGGCACCTCCAGAGCCCCCCTCCAGAGCACCCAAGATTTAATCAGGGGTATATAGTACAAGTCATGGTCAGGTCACGGGCCATGAATTTTTGTTTACTGCCTGTGACCTGTCCATGACTTTTACTAAAAATACCTATGACTAAATCTTAGCCTTATTCATGAACTGAAAAACTGATTTTTTTTTTTTTAGTTTGGATCAATTGAAATGTTTTGTTTAGATTATTTCAAAACATTTTTTTCCTTGTCCAATAAAAGTTGTGGGGGCAAACAAGTTAATTAGTTTTAAGAGAGAGCTGAACAAATTTATGAGTGCCATTGTATGACAGGGTTGTTTGTGATGGGAGGGGGCAGCCCTGGGGGTCCCTTCTAGTTTATGTCTTATGTATCTAAAAATCTCATGCTTCAGGGCTTCAGGCAGTCTCCTGCAAGGGTCAGGAAGGGATACTCCCAAGTATTCTTCTTCTTCTTCTTCTTCTTCTCTCTCTCTCTCTCTCTCTTATTTGGTCTCTTACATGAGTAGCTTCAGGAATGGCCATGAAGGGAGATGGGACATTGGATGGGGATTGGATGGCCAGTGTTCTGAGGTGGCACAGAGTATTCTCTCTCTCGGGTGCTTGACTGGCTGGTTCTTGCTCACATGCTCACGGTCTAACTGATCGCCATGTGTGGTCGGGAAACTTTTTTTCCCCAGGTCAGACTGGCAGTGACTTTGCAGGTTTTTCACCTTCTTCTGCCATGTGGGGTATGGATCACTTGCCAGGATCATCTGGGTATATCTCACTCAATCAATTAAGTTACAGTGGGGCCTTAGTCACTGTGTATATCAGTGTCTCCTATTGTCTGCTTGTGACACTTGATAGGTTAGTCTCTTCTGGACTGTAATACTTTGGTCTAATTTTGGTTGTTGGGTTTAGTGTGCGGGTGCTGGAGGTCAGACTACATGCTCTGGGTCCCTTCTGGCCTTTAACTCTCTGACTATTAATTTCTTTCTTTTTGTTTCTTTGGTTTTAACCTTTTTCAGTCTCATTAGCTTAAATTTCTAATCCAAAAGTCATTTTGAACTGGAAAAGAAACATTTTTCATTGTAAAAGTTCTGAAACTGTTTTCCTTGATGTTGTTTTTCCCTTGACTTGGGCATTTCATCAAACCTGATTCTGTTTCGTGAATTTCAGTTTAGACCAATCAGCATTTTTCAACAATAAAACAAGTCACTGAAAAATTCCCGACCAGATCTAATTGCGAGTCATTCTGCTGAAGTCAGTGGGACTACTCAGAGTAAACATGATTCCTAGCAGTCTGTGTTTTGCAAAGTTAAATCAGGGCCCAATCCAATAAACCAAATGCACAGCTTTAAGCACATGTGCGCTTGGGACTATGCGTAATGGAGGTATGCACATGCTTAAAGTCTCACTTCCTTACTTTTAAATCAAGGAAGCAATACCATCCCACATAACTATTTCAATGGGACTACTCAAGAGAGAACAGCAAGCAAGATTTGGCGAGGAACTTCCTATTTCATTTCATAAACAAAAAAAAAAGAACTCCTTAGGAACAAGTGTAAGTATCTCCAAGTCACTCCGGAGACATTTGGAAGCTGATGTTTACATTGAACTGGTTAATAACTGGCTGCATTTTGTAGTCACTTGAGTATTTGCTGAAGAGCAATAATTAGAGCATGTTATCTAACAAGTCAGAAGGAAACCAAGAATATCCCTTCTTGTTTGGGGGCACTCAAGGACACATCACGGTGATATCACAAAGTTATCTGAAAAGATAAAAATTGCTGGGGAGAAGGAAGAAGGAAATAGTGGATGGGGTAGTATTTAATAATTAATCAGGAAGTGGACACAAGTTGCAGTAACTTACTTAGGTTACATACGGCAGTGAGATATAGGATCAGATAGTTTTGTTGCCCCTTTATGATGCTCTGGAGGTGCAAAGGGGATATCAACTAGGGGACATTACTGAGGGAATTCTCTGGTGGCAAAGAGGGAATTTACAGGTGGTGCAGTGTCAAGGTAGCAGCTTTATATTCCCATTGTGCAGTTCCTTAGTGTAGAGAGCCTGAAGGAGGCATGGACCGGAAAGGGAGGCATCATAGGGCCCTGTGGGTCTAGCACCTGGAAGCTGGCATCTCCATGCTATAACCAGCTTGTGATCCACTGCCCATGACCCGCTGTGGACACAGACTAGGGGAAGTCCTGCCTCAAGGGCTCTGACAGACACCAGCCCCATGGCTCCTGATTGGCTCCCCACCCTATATAAACCAACGGGGATTCCAGGAAGTGTCTAGGCCACAGTGTGGATTCCCTGTAGCTGCCACAACCATTCCTTGCTTCTGACCTCCTGGCTTTGGCCTCGGCTTGATTTGTACTGCACTTTGTGACTCACATCCTGAAATCTGACCCTTGGTATCGGCCCTGGCCTGGAACCTGACTATGCACTCCTCTGCTACTCCCTGCCTCAGGTTTGTCCCTGCTCTGACCCTTGTCCTGACTGCCTGTGTTGGGTTCCTGACAGGCCTGGCTCAAGCCTCTCTGTTCCTGGCTGCTGGAACAGCTCGTTGGAGTCACAGGTAACTGGTCACAAGTTAGAGAAGTCCCTAGGCTACTCTCTAACTAATGCTGGGATCTAGACAGGGCTCCAGCCAATCTGACAACAGCGGGAACACAAATCATAGAGCCACCATTACCCCCTCTCTATTTCCTGTGTTGAGCATAGATTGGCTGGAACAGAGAATGGAGCCCATAGTGTCCATCAATAGCTATGCTTCCCTTTAGCATTCACTACACTAAACAGAGAGACTGATGGACTATTTTAAACAAACAAAACCCCAATGACGGAAATGTCAAGCTCAAAGCCACCATATGGAAGAAAGTCATCTGACCACAATTTACCTGTTAGACTTCAAAAGTGTCTTGGTCTCCTAAAAAGAAAAGCAAGCTTCTCTTTAATGAAATTAAGTACTATATTTCAGCACTGTGTGTTGTGAAAAGGAAACAATTTGGATTCATTTACTGAAATTTACCTTTCAGATGCAGTTAAGCAGAATTAAAAGTTTGTACAAATTGACAGCATTCTGTTTTCCATCACAACATTGTCTTGAAGGAAAGGATAACAGACTAACTGGCTTAAATTCCAGCCCAACTGATAAGGTTCACTATATATAGGCATGATTAGGGTAGTTTATTGCACATTGTCACTCTTCATTCATCACTGGCTTAAAGTTTGTAGGCTGAAATAGCTGTCACTTCGAAAAGGAATGGATGTTTGTAATGTTACTGCATTCGTCTGGGGTTGAACATTCACCAACGGGCTATCAAGGAAATGCCATTCCCATTTACAGTGGGATTTTATTTCATTTTCAGCCAATGACAGACCTGCAGTTCCATGGCTACATTAGAAACACTTAGTCCTTTCCTTCTTCTCTGACCAAGTCTCCTCCCCGCTCCTTGAAATTTTCTACATTTGCTCCCATTTTTCATTCTGCATGAAGCTGAAACTTCTACTCATCTTCAATGCATTCCACAACTCCACCCCATTAACAGCTCTTGCTCGAGGCTCAGCGAGGCTGTTAATCACTGATTTGCCCCTCAGTCTCGTTCTGTTCTACCCAGTCCTTCCTTCTCACCATCTCATTTGTCCCTTTCACTTCCTCCAGACTCTCTGCCTTCTTCCAAATGATCTCCGCTCCTGAAATAGTCCTTCATTCACCAACCTCCCCACCTCTTTACCTGTAAGGAACTTCTAAAGACTTTCTATTCTATAAAGCACTCAAATGACAATGTCAACAACGATGGTGTATATATTCTCTACTGTCTTGTAGTATTTTTTGCTTATGGTTTTAGAGTCTAAACCCTTAAGGGCAAGGACCTGGTCTGTTTGTCACTCAAATGCCTATGGTATAGTGCCATGTACATTTATTTATTCTTTCAATTTATTGCCCCAAACATATAATCAGTAATTAACTATCTATATTAGAAGAGGAAACTAAGTTGACAGTGTCAACAGAAACAGTAAAACTCTCCTCATCCGACTGAAGCTGTGACCCTCTCAGTGCATCCATGCCCTCGCCTCCCCGACACTCACCCCTGTGCCTCCCCCCCGCAAACCCTGCTAAGGTAGCTGAACTGCTCAACATTTTTTCATCAAAAAATGTAGTTTTGTGGAAATCAAAATGTTTCATGCAAAGAAACAAATTTAAAACAAAATGAAGATTTCTGAAAATTGAAATGAAACCATTTGGTTACAATTTTCATTTCATTTTTGACAACCAACATTGCCATTAGAAAGGGAAATTTTAATTTTGTTAAAGTTTTTTTTTGTTTAAAAAAATAATCAAAATTAGCCATGACAAATTTTTTAATGAAATTGTTACATTTGAAATTTTTTTGGTGGAAATAAAATTATATATTTTTAATCCCCACATATGAAATAGCTTGGCTTTGTAACAAATCTTGGCTTTCTCAGAGCAGCAGGGGTAGGTGAATTCCAGATCTAGAAACCTTCTACCAGAACACCCTGATGTTATACAAATCTAGAGAATATCAGTTTGTGTGTGACAGCTGGTCCCAGCTCTCAGGATAGAACAAAACGAGAGAGACAATCTCTAAAATAAATAATAATAATGTATGATGTTAAATGATGAATCATCTTTATTAGACTATTTCAGATGGTGGCTACAACCCAGAGCAGACTAGAAATACTGTATGAGTTAAGGCCTTAGTGGAACCATTAATTATGGATTTCCTGGCTTTTATAGGTTGAATTCAGACCTTTGATGTTCCTTTAACATTGTTCTCATTTGTTCATTTCCTTTGTTTCTGTATTGGAAGCTTAAAAAAACACCCTAAGATTTCCATGGACGTGTAGGAGATGGACTTTTAATCCACAGTCCATAAAAGCCCTGCAATTCATGGCTCATAAAGTCCTCTAATCCATGGTCAATAAAGCTTTGGAAAAGAGCATAGTGATTTCATAGTTCAGTGGGGTTCAAACAAGAACCTTTAATCTGGTTTAAATTTGCATGCATGCTCCCCCACTCACACATTTGGCTTTGAAACTCAACTGAAAATATTGACGTTTGAAGGCTTTGGATGGAAACCTACTGAGTTTTACATGGTTTTCACCTGAAATAAAAATGACACAGGTTCCCCCCCCCCCTGCCCCAACTTATCCCAGCTTTGTACACTTTTTCCTCTTGCTAAGTTTCCAGTGTATAACTGAACCTGATAATAAGGACGTGAGGAAACAGCCATGAACTGGAAGAACATTCTTGGTATACTGGGCCAGAGCCCAAGATGGTGTAAAATCAGCATAGCTCAACTGTGGATCTAGCCCATTTAATTTATCTTCAGTTAAGAAGTTGGCCCCAGAATTATTCTATTGCACCCGTTCAGTTATAATAATAATCATACTGCAGACTCTAATAACTTACACAGTCTTGTGTTCTACTATGGCCAATGGGAATGGAACCATTAAAAAAATAACACCCTGTACAATGCACAGCGCTAGCCCCAACGTGCAGTTGATGCTGATGAAACGGAACTGCCAAAAGCACAATATGCAGCAGCTGTTTTGTAAATTTCAATACCACATCCATTTTATTGGGAAACCAAAGCTTCCCATGAGCCTCTGATTTTGGATTAACAGTTCGTAATTTTTTTTTTTAAACGGAAGTTGCTTTAGAATTGTAACAGCACCAAAAAATAAAAATAATAATAATAAAAAAAACATCTGAAAGCACTAAAGCAGATTTTTTCCCCCTTCTTCATTTTGGGTCTTTGGTCTCCCACCCAACTCCACATATGCCTCCTTAGAAACACTGCCGCAAAGCAAATGTCATGCAAAGTCTTGTTCATCATAGGCTCTGCGAGCCAGAAAACCGACATTTTACCATCTCCTCAGTCTTCATCGAATGGAAAGGAATAAAAGGTTTAGATTCAGATGAGATCCTGTAGGGGTAATAAAAGGCATCGTTGCAACACTAAACTGGGGAACCATCCTTTTCAAAACCATTTTTGGAAGCAATACTTGTTATAAATAAAAAAAAATGAACAGCCAATTCCATCCAGCTGTTTGAACTCATAGCCACAGAGCATAGCAGGTATCCTGCCCTTTAGCCTGAATTTATAGATAATTCAGGAAATGTGTCTAACACCCATGCTCCATCACATCTGAGCCTTTAACACATCCTTTTGTCCCACATGATGTTGAGCTGGGACAGGCGGTCCTATGGAATGCTGGGACACTGGAGGACTTGGTATCCTTCAAATGGAAAACAAAGAGGTTGCCCTCCTCTGGGATAACTCAGATCACAAAGGCCAGGACTGAGTGCATGAGAGCTGGGGACAAAGCAGCTCCATCTGTGGAACAAACTTCCAGATGAGACCAGGAGAATCCAGACTCTGACCATCTTTAAGAGACACTGCAAAACCACCCTCTTCCAAAGAGCCTTTCCACCACAGCACAGGTCACATTCAGAACAGTGACACCCTCACCTGTCCATACACCCACCCAAAATAGGAAATAAAACCTGTATCATCAGTAAATCAACCAATCACAACATAAAATAGTTTGAAAAAACCTACAAAATACACAAATAAAGAGAAATACCCCAAGCACAGTTTTCACCCCAACACAGGAGAAGTACCAGAGACTTCATGCTATTGCTATCAATTTTAGATGGAAGGCAGTCAGATATTACTGTGATGGGTACCAGTATATAACCCTAAGGTGGACAGCTATATTGATAGATAAGTAGCCAGTTCCAAATAATGTTTGTTTCATTTCCTTTGGTGTGTTAGCTGGCCTGTATAAACCTGTATTTTAAACCTCATCATGCCAACCTCTCTCTTTTCCTTTCCAGTTTTGATCCAATGTACCTATACCAGCTTAGCCTTCATCCCAACTCCCATATTCCCCCTTCTATGCCTGAAATATATCATCACACATCCCAGCCCCCACTCCTTACCCCCAGAGTCCCCTCATGACTCATGGTTTGTTACATCAGCCAATCAGTGGGGGTCAACAGTCAAGTCTTGAGACAATGAGGAGGCAAAAGATGCTGGGGTAATAACAATGACTCACCTGTCCTCTATTCGAACCCACAGGTCATTGAACTGCCTTTGGCGATGGTGTTTGTGCTGCTTCTTATGCCATTTCTTCTGACGGCCAAACTCTTCCAGCTGGCTGATGCTATCTGGTAGCAGGAGGTGCGGTGGAAGGCTGTCTTCTTCATCTGACTGAAGAGGCATCGAAGAGGGAGAAGATACTGGTACATGCTCAAAAATACGGACAGCAGATGCAGCTGTTCCTGAGGACCCCCCTGAAGAAGGGCTTGTGTTCTTTGTCCTTGAGCTGCAAAACACATATAAATGTAATATGTGAATGGGTGACCATCCTAACAAAAGCGTGATAGAAAGAACTATACCAGCCACTGTGAAGGTACATGAGGAGGTGAAGGGCTTTTCCTACAGCAGGTTGGGAATTTTTTGATGAAACGTTTTTTCCCCTCAGAAAACACCAATTTGTCAAAACAGAAACTTTTCATGGGAAAGTGTCAGTTTCGATACATTTTTCAACTTGAAGAATTTTTGGAAAGAAGTTTTGAAATCATCTAAGCATTTTGTTTCAATGTTTTAGAAAGGAAAAGATTTTTGGCTCAAAACATCTTTTTGGTTAAAAAACTTAAAGTCAATTAGAGTACAAAATTAAATTAAAAAGGTCAAAATCAAAACAAAAGATTTTTAAATGATCTAAATTAAATAGTTCAACTGACCTGAGAACCTTCCCCTCCACCTCCCAGGTTTTCATTTTACAGAAAAAGTCAAGATTTTGACTTTTCATTCCTGTTTGGGACAGGAAAAAAAGGGAAATAAAATTTTTTCAAGGATGGGAAAACCTTTTTCCTCTCAGGTCTAGCTTTTACCTCTATGCAGTGGCCAGGCACAACTGTGGTATTTCCTATGCCTGATGATATAAGATACCTATAATAATAAGTCTTCAATCTAGCAGAAAAAGGTATAGCGTGATCCAATGACTGGAAGTTGAAGCTAGACATAAGACCATAAGAACGGCCATACTGGGTCAGACCAAAGGTCCATCTAGCCCAGTATCCTGTCTTCCGACAGTGGCTAGTGCCAGGTGCCCCAGAGAGAATGAACAGAACAGGTCATCATCCATCAAGTTGCCCATTCCCAGCTTCTGGTAAACCAAGGCTAGGGACACCATTCCTGCCCATCCTGGCTAACAGCCATTGATGGACCTGTCCTCTATGAATTTATCTAGTTCTTTTTTGAGCCCTAAATTCAGACTGGAAATAATATGCAAATTTTTAACAGTGAGAGTAATTAACCATTGGAACAACTTACCAAGAGCTATGATGGATTCTCCCTCACTGACAATTTTAAAATCAAGATTGGATGTTTTCCTAGAAGATATGCTCTAGGAATTATTTGGGGAAAGTTCTGTGGCCTGTGGTATTCAGGAGGTCAGACTAGATGATCACAATGGTCCCTTCTGGCCTGGGGATCTATGAATCTTTGAATAATATGACCTAAAGAGGGGAGGGAAGCAACTGGAGTATAACTCCACCTCTTCTTGCACCTTACACACTCCCCCCATGCACTGGTCCTCCTATTGAGGTAGTGAGATTTTGCATCACCTCCTACTGTGGTCTGTGGCTTATATGGCCCAAATGAGTTCTTACTGAGGGAAATCACATTATTGTTAACAAGCGGTTACCTTTGTTGAGGTCAAGCTGTATATAGGGTGGAAAGATATTTCCCTTCTTTCTTTCACTTTTAGAAGAAAACACATTTTGTAGCAAACAATCATTTTCTTGACTGTTACGGTAATTATATTTGGGCAGCCAAATTTGGGCTAGCAATGGGGGAACCTTATTATGTTTGAGCAAGGACTGTAAACTGGGATGTGGAAGACCCAGGTTCAAGTATTATTAATTATTATTATCCTCATTTTATGCATACAGCATAGAGAGATTAGGTGACTTGCCCAAGAAGTCTATCCTAGTGCCAGGATTTGAACCCAGGTCAACTGAGTCCCTTCACCACCGCCATCTGAACTACTTCCACCTCTTGCATATGTACACTTTGGCTGGAACTGCTATGAGAAATGTGGGTTGTTGTTGTGTGTGTTTTTATTTTGTGTTGTGCTAGAGTTTCAATCATTCTTATTATTGTATTATACACATATAATGTGTATGTATTATGACAAAGTTCCTCCTCTATCTTGGTGGGTCCTGCGCTTATTGGCGGATTTTCTTGCCTCAGAGATTCACCAGGTGGGTTGGGGAACAGCCCAGAGACTTCCCCTCTGGGAGAACCCACAGTCCAGGTCAATTGGGAGGTTTGGGGGGAACCCGGGCCCGCCCTCTACTCCATGTTCCAGCCCAGGGCCCTGTGGACTGCAGCTGTCTATAGTGCCTCCTGTAACAGCTGCATGACAGCTACAACTCCCTGGGCTACTTCCCCATGGCCTCCTCCAAACACCTTCCTTATTCTCACCACAGGACCTTCCTCCTGGTGTCTGATAACGCTTGTGCTCCTCAGTCCTCGAGCAGCACATCCTCTCACTCTCAGCTCCTTGCACCTCTTGCTCCCAGCTCCTCACACTCCCACCACAAACTGGGGTGAGCTCCTTTTTAAAACCCAGGTGCCCTGATTAGCCTGCCTTAATTGATTCTAGAAGCTTCTTCTTAATTGGCTCCAGGTGTCCTAATTAGCCTGCCTGCCTTAACTGGTTCTAGCAGGTTCCTGATTACTCTAGTGCAGCCCCTGCTCTGGTCACTCAGGGAACAGAAAACTACTCATCCAGTGACCAATATATTTGCCCTCTACCAGACTCCTGTACCTCACTGGTCTGGGTCTGTCACGGTATACACAATACAATAGCCTCTCTCTCTTGGGAATGCTAAGGTACCCAAAAAGAGGTACAAAAATAATACAAAACCAAAGGGAAACTTTTCCTAACTTAAAGAAAAGTTCACATTAGATTTGAGATTTGAGTGAAGGTTCAATAGGGGCGAGATCGAATCTTCACCTACTGCAGGAGTGGTCCAAAGGGGTACAGCTAGAAAAAAGTGGCACAAAATGCATAATCAATGTGGCCTGTAAAACTATTCATATTACACTGAAGCTATGCCTTTTCTGACAGAAACAGTTAAAACCCGGTTAAAAATTTTGCCTCCTGAGTGAAACTAGTGAGTAACAAAAAATTCTTAACTTCACTGGTGACAATTTACAGAATGTGCTTCAAAGTGAAACCACATGTTTCATTATGGAACATTTTGTTCTAGTCCAAAAAAGATTCATATCTACTACTATTAGTAGCTAATTTGTTCTTAAATCTATTAAGACAGCACTCAGAACAGTCAAAGTCACTTTCCACTATCTCACATTGCCCCTAAAAGTTTTTCCAATGTCACTCATCTGGATCCTAACTGCTACTAGGCATCCATCGTTGCTCACAGAAGACTTATTAATAAAGGCACAGTAACTTTTTGTCATTCAACGGCAACCATAACAAGACTCTTCAAAGCTCAATAATGCTTCTACACCCAACCAAGGGGCTGCTCTCACTAAATTCTCTAGGTTTGTTTTGAATTCTAAAATTCTGATATTTCGCGTCATTTCAAGATTTCAATGAGCCAAATTCTGACACCTTTACTCGCACTGAGTAGCACTTCCGTGGAGTAAAGTATTACTTAGTATAAGGGCATCAGAGCTTGTCCCAATGAGATTCTGCTGCATGACTCATGTTGAGAACATTAGTAACAATATTTTGCACTTCTGTGGGGTCTTTCATTGAAGAATCTCAAAGCTCTTCAAAAACATTTATTAAGTTCCCCAAACTCATGGAAGGTTGTAAGCGATAGATAGGGATCCCTCTACTCATTGTTAAAGCAAAGCTACCCCCAGAAGGGTAGGAGGTAACGTGTCTAACAACATTTCAAGTACAAAATGGCAGAACTACTAAATATGGTATGTAACCCTCCGCTTAAACCAGCCTCTGTACTGGATGACAGGAGAACAGCTAATATAACTCCAATTTTTAAAAAAAGATTCTAAAGGCGATCCTGGCAATTACAGGACGATAAGGCCAAATTCATGATCAGGCAAACTGATTTAAACTATAGTAAAGAACAGAATTATCAGACACATAGATGAACACAATATGTTGGGGAAGAGTCAACACAGCTTTTGTAAAGAAAAATCATGCCTCACTAATCTATAAGAATTCTTTGAGGATGTCAATAAGCATGTGGAACAAGGGTGATCCAGTTGATTCAGTGTACTTGGACTTTCAGACAGCCTTCCCTCGTCAAAGGCTCTTAAGCAAAGTAAGCAGTCATGGGATAAGAGGGAAGTTCCTCTCATGGATCAGTAACTGGTTACAAGATAGGAAACCAAGGGGAGGAAAAAATGGTCAGTCTTCACAATGGAGAAAGGTAAACAGTGGTATCCCCCAAGGATCTGTACTGTGAGTGACCACTGCTGTTTAACATATTCATAAATAATCTGGAAAAAGGGGTGAACAGGAAGCTGACAAAGTTCACAAGAGATACAAAATTGCTCCAAAGCAGACTGAGAAGAGTTACAAAGTGGCTCCAATAAAAGATATGACTGCACCAACCTTTTCTCTCTAATGGGCTATGGATCAGTCCCTAAATCCTCAATGTGCCACTTTGAGTATTTATGCTCATCTTACTGTGATAGTAACAGGGATAAAATAACAACATACCAGTGTGTCTATATAGTCACCAAGCATAGTAAGCACAGTTATATTAAGAAAATGCCACAGAGATACGTGTGATGCAAAGGGCTAGACAGAGAAGTTGGACTCAAGCAGGGTGAAGGCAGGATGCCAAGAAGTGATGCAAATGTACCCAATGAGGTCTGAGGTTGTCAGATACAGTGGTGAGGGTATGAGCCTAAGATTAGAGAGACCTGGATTCAGTTTCCTGCTGCACCACAGACTTCCTGTGGGATCATAGTCTCTCTTGTGCCTCAGGTCCCCATCTGTGAAATGGGGATAATAACACTGCTCTACCTCCCAGGGCTGTTGTGAGGATGAGTACATTAAACATTGTGAGGAGCCATGCAACTAAGCACCTAAGAGAGAGAGCATATGCATATACATTAAAACTGAGCTTTGCCCCATTGCTGAGTTAAATGACATTTTTGTGGAACTTTTCTATTGATGGTTATTTCCACATCTCCCAAAATACTTCCAGTATTCTGAACAATCTGCAAAAAGGTCACCACAATAATCTCTTAATGCGACACCTGGCCAATATACACCAAACAAACTACCATATAGGCTCATTTCTATAAGAAGAAGAATTGGAAGTGCAGGTCATGCATGGGGAAATTCTTGGGCCTGTGTTATGCAGGTCAAACTAGATGATCACAATGGTCCCTTTTCACCTTGGAATCTATGAATGGTTTCTTGAAGGTGCACTGAGACATCAGAACCCTGCATTTCTAGATTTTGTCACCTTTCCCCTTATGTCAAGAGCTCATAATGTTCTGAATTCCTAGATGATTGGAGCTGGTAGAGAGGAAACTTTGTAGGCTGAAATTCTGGAAACCCTTTTCAGAGAGTTGGATGACCTATCCCTGTTAAAATTAATGGGGCAACCAAATCCCTTTGGTAGCTTTGAAACTCTCAATCGTAATTCCTTCCACCACTGTTACACAACCCATGGGTTGTAAACTTGATATTTTGGAACATTCTTCAGCAAGAGGATAAATAAATAGTGGCGCAATTACAAAATTTTGTAACCTAAAGAGGGTCATAAACCTAACCACTCTCATTTTTAGTGTCTGGTGTATTGGGACCAGCTGAGTTGTGAGAGCTGGTATATTACATTTGGTTGATATTTGTTCCATTACTTTTGTATCAGTAATCATCTCACAAAGACCTAGTAGATCAGTGTCTGCTTTGCACAGTTAGATCTGTGACATATGCCCCTTCAAATACCACTGGAAAATGGCCCCCAGGAATGACAATGCTAGAAAATAAAATACTGTGAATCTGAGGTGGAAATATATCTCTAGGAAAAATGGCCATAAACTCAATTATTTGTCATGGCTCTCACTTAGAAATGGAAATATAATCAGGAGACCATTCAAGCAAAAAAAAAAAAAATCCCTAAAAATTGGACACAACAACAATAACAAAAAGCTAGTTCAGCAAGTTTTAATAGCATAAGAGTGAACATATTTTGAAATTGATTTAATAAATTCTAGAGATCATGTTTTTTCCCCCAAAATCTGGTTATTATCCCAAACATATTTAACCAGAAATGTAAACAAAAAATATAGTCTAACAGAATATGAAAAATTAATCCTGCTATATTATATGAACATTTGTAAGCTATTTTGTCAAACCATGGTAACCCTCATGTCAATCAATGGGAGTTTTCCTGCTGATTTCAATAGGCTTTGGCCCTACATGAAGGGTTTGTACATTTCTTTATTTTCTGATTTTATAAACAATTTATTTTTAAAAAGAACTGGGCTGCATTTAGATTACAAGTGGAGTGAGTCTGCCATTAGATTCACTGACTGTTGGACTGGTTCTTTTCCTATTATTCTGGTTTCTCTCCGTTCTTAGCTTCGTTCACTAGCATTAGCGGAGCCATGTCTGTAGTAGGTAACCCCACTTGCAGATTTTTTTTCTTTCTTTCGTCATTATTAACCAGGCAATTTGTCAAGGTTATTTTTAGAGACAGGGAAGAAAACAAGGATAAGTTTTGATTTTCTGAGACCGTGAGGTATTTTCCTTAAGAACCGTCAGAAAATTCCACACCTACACACAAACGCGCCACACATGTCTCATGGGATTTCCATGAGAATCTTGACACACCTCCAGATTTGAAGGGCTTACCTTTCCCAAACCTGCCTCTCCCTGTGGGATGATCTGCAGGAAATTCTGAACATTGAAACTCATGGATCTTCTTGGACCATGGATGAGTTTTCCACACCAAGAGCATGACCTGACCTTACACAATGATTCTGTAACCCAAGGCCTGAGGAATCATGAAATCAAGGTGACAGAAGGTGGAAGCCTATGATTACATTCTCTTTGAAGTTTAGCTCCTAGGATATAAGAAACATTGATTCTTCTGTGAAGAATTAGTTTTTTTAGTTCTGTAAAACTCTTGGTCCAGACAAAGACAGAGGTCCCAGTGCCACATTTTGCTCTTGGTAGCTTTACTGCTCCCAATTTTGTACAAGGGTTGATCAAAAATTGCCATGCTGATGTTTCAGGTTGAGATTAATCTGCTTCATTGCTGTGCTGCCGCAGTTCTTGCTCCTATTCTCTGGGCTCTTTGCCTTTGAGTTTTAAATCATCATCAGGCCGTACTAAACATCTAGTGCAGCTGTAGACAGAAAAGTGGGTCTGTAAAAGTAACATCCTGGCGTTCCATATATAACCTCTCTCAATCGTTCCAGATCTAATTTGTTTGCTTTGCTTCTTTTCTAACTTCTGGTGCTACAAACTCAACCCGAGGCCTGAAAATCCAGTTAGGTTCTTTCTGCCTGCCACATTGCCACCACTGGAAAAGATTCTGCAGTTAGAAATTAGATGACAGGTGTGTTGAGGAAACATCAGGGCGGAGTAGACTACCACTCACTTTCCCAGTGTTGCTTTGGATTCCTCAGGGTTAACAGTAATAGAAACCGCAGGTGAAATCCTAGCCCTGTTAAAGACAATGGCAAAACCTCAACTGATTTCAATGGAGCCAGGATTTTTGTCCTGGTTTTGCACGTAAGTGAGAAAATATGACTCAGAGACGCAGACAGCAAAATTCACCCCAGCCTATGTCAGTGCAATTGCAATTAATTTATGAAAGGAAGCAGGTATGTTCAGCACTTTTACACATTGTTCTGGACATAAACACACTTTAAGCTTCAACACAACCAAAACCCAAGACCGGTTTTCCCTTATTTTACTGAAGTATTTATATTCCCTAAGATGCACAGAGAACCTTTTAAAACACAGCTTGCCAATTTGCTATATGCATCTCTTCTTTTTAGTTTGGGTGAAGGAAACTCCTGACTTGCAAAGCTGCCATATTCTCCCTTGTCCTTCCAAGTCTAGTGATTTTCCTCTCAGTTTCTTTATTTTATAGATTAACCGACAAGATGAAAGATTTCATTTCCTCAGTAGAGAAGCTGTGGTAAAAGCAAGGAATGTGTGATGTGGCAGCTTCGTCTCTGTGCCATCATTCAATTGCTATGCACAGTGTGCAGCCAAATTCTAGCTAATATCATTTTATTGTATCTGGATTCTCATAAATTCCAGTTGGGGAGTGTTTGTCAAGTCAAGAATTCTTTGCTCACTTACACATGTCCTTCATCTTCTGCCCGCATGCCACAGAGGCATCGGGATTTTCCCAATTTTTCCTCCTGCTGTGCTCTGGGTTCACCATAAAGATTCTGCGATTAAAAATTAGCTGACAACTGTGTTAAAGTAGCATCAGGCCAAGTAGATGGGCACAAGAATGTCAAATCAAAACATTCTGAGATTGTTGGATTCCCGCCCCCCGCCACTTTGGCAAAACCAACATGAACTTGTGAAATGCTCAAATTGCATTTTTTGCTGAAAAAAGTTTTGGTCACAAAATTTTCCCCCGCCGCTAGTTGTGGTGTAAATGAGAATAAGGCCTACACAGTATTTAGTGATTTCTTAGGACTTCTGTGCTCCTAGGCCTGAATTCTCACATAAGGCCCCTGTACACTGCTCTGGAAGTTGTTATTGAAATACACACCCCTCTTAAGGCCCTCTTACACTGCCAGAGCTGCATACTCCGTGAGTGACTCCGGGGCTGGAGCACCCATGGAAAAAAAATAGTGGGTGCTCAGCACCCACCAGCCACCCGCCGATCAGCTGCTTGGCAGGCCCAGCCAATCAGCTGTTCAGCGGGCTCCACCTATCAGCTGTTTGGTGGCAGGCAGGAGGTGCTGGAGGGAAAGGGCGGGGCATGGGCAGGAAGAGATGGAGCAAGGGTGGGGCCCTGGGGGAAGAGGTGGAGAGGGGGTCTTGGGTCAGAGTGAGGGTGGAGCACCCACCCTGAAAAAGGAAGGTTGGCACCTGTGCAGGACTGTGGCCTTAGTGCAAATGAAGATCTGGCTCCGAGTATAATTTTGAAGTTTAGTGGAGACTGTACATGTCAGATACTACTGCCTCAGGATATCAGCTCTGTGTGATGTGTGATGGAGGTGTTGGGGCCACATGGTCGTCCTGCTTTTCCAATGTCCTGCTACCACCCCCGAAACCTTGCTGAGAACAAGAGGCCATACCAGAGCATGCAAAGGGGGTGCGGAACCCCATCTCAGGCTCTCCAAATCCTACCCGCAGCATCCAGGCAGGACAAGCACACCACTTCGATTGTTACAGATGTCCTGGAGTTTTTCACCTGTGACACTTTGACAGAAAACACAAGTTTCCACAACATCAAGATTTTCTGCCGGAAAATTTCAACTTTGCCAAATTGTTTTGATTTTCTGTGGGGGAAACCAAAATGAAATATTTCTCCAATTTGACCTGAAATGAAATATTTTGGTTTCTTGAACTGACCTGAAATGTTTGGTTCAACATTAAACTGCATCTCCCTGTAGTGTTGTATTGCCTCATGGGAGTTGTAGTTCAAAGGTCTCATGCCCCCATTCTCTTCTATGGGCTGGGCTCCCTGGCTAGAGAACATTGATGATGCAAGGAAGTTTCTCTGAGTGGTGTGATGGATCATGGTAGTCACATGACTGCAGTGCATCATGGGAGATATAATCCGGCCAGGGAGCCCAGTCCATAGTGGGAGCTTGGCAGCATCAGAGCCAAACTACAGCTCCCATAAGGCAACGCACCACCTTAGGGGGAAACAGTTCAAAGTTGAGCTGACAAACTGAAGTATTTCATAATTTCTGAAATTTTTTCAGAACATTTTATTTCATGAACAATGCTGATATTCCAGGTTTTTGTCCTGATTTGATACACAAACAAATGCTGAAATATGAGAATTTTCCATGAGATGGAAATCTATTTCACTCAGAGCTCTCTGTGAACATGGAGGATTGGAGAACGTTGTTGTTTAAAGTTGAAGATTCTAGTTTTACATTTTATTAAACAAGAATAATCCTCTCAAACTTTATTCTACCCATTTTGCTCTGTTATGGCTTGACAAAAATTAGTAGCCACAGAGAATATACAACTTCTTTCCTTTTAACATGAGTTTTTAATACTCACATGTATTACTTTAATAAAGAAGAATGGTGAATTTATTGTCGGGTTATGCAATCACTACTTCCTCTCCCTATGAGCTCTCAGAGCACTAACTTTCAGTGTTAGTGTGGATGATGTCATATTAGATAGCAGAATTTTTCTGATGCTGGACAATGCCATGCATGGCACATAGATCTCTGTGTTTTATAAGTCATATAACTCACACTTACAATGGCCCAATCTGCCAAAGTGAGGTCCCCCAGATCCAAAGTTAAAGTTTTGGATTGCGAGTTTGGTTCTGTTTCATCTCTAATTTCATGGCGTTTTGATAGTAGGTTAGGCATTTCTGAGGAACTAGAAATGGTGACCAAAGTGCCATTATTTTGTTTTAATGATTATGATCTTGAAACTTAGAGAACTGAGAGCAGGACAAATATTCAACTAACCCTTTTTTCTCCCTAAGTGCTAAGGACAATCTAAAAATACTAAGCAAGATTCTCCTCTCTTTCGCTCCGATTTTATACCAATATAACTCCACTGACTTCCCTGCACTGTGCACTGTACTGCAAGTACGTAGGGGTAGCCAGGCTACCTTTGGAAAGTCAATGGTATGTAAGGCAGGTTTGGAACTCAGCTATCTGCTTTTTCCACCATTGCATGCTGAGTTGAGGAAGCCCATTTCTCCAAACTACCACTGTGTGTGTTCGTGGACCCACGACCATCTCTAGGTCTGTTGCCCAGTTTCCTCATTTGTGAGATGTTTGCTTTAATACTCTTGAGAGAGAAACATCTGCATGAGCATAAATTTACCTTCCCATCTGCAAAAGAAACTCCAGATTTGGGCCCTGATTTGGCAAGGTACTTCTGAAGCATGTGACTAATTTGAAGCACATGAGTAATCCCATTGACTTCATGTTTAGGTTGAGGGCAGATAACTCCACATCTGCGTACAGTGGCCAGATGTTTCTGGCACTTGCCACTGTTGGAGACAAGACACTAGATCAGTGATACTCAGATTGCGGTCGATGAGCCATAAGTGACTCCTTAATGTGTCTCCTGCGGCTCTTTGCAGCACATGATATTAAAAAGCTGTCGATTTAATTATTAACCAGTCTAAGTTATTAACCAGTCAGTACTATATTATTAACCAATTGTAATAATACTTGGTCAGTCATTTTGCTGTGAGAATAATATATACCTAAATATTTCCCCTGTCATACTGTTAAATTCACACTCCTGAGACTCTTTTGAGTAATGTTGATCGCTAATTTGGCTCCTGAACCACTGAGGTCTGAATATCGCTGCACTAGATGGATCACAGATCTGATCCAATGTAGCAATTTCTGTGTTAGGTACCTTGCTGAAGTACCAGGTCTTTAAACTCATGGGATGAAAGATGAGCCGCTTTCAACGCTGGAAGAAGAGAGACAGGGACCACTAAGATTATGTAGCAGGCAGCAGGGTGGAATCAGATACCTGTCAGAAGACCCTGACATCTGAGTTATGCTAAATCCACTTTTCCAGCCCATAGCGGAAAGGACTTACACAGTGAAACATTCTATCTGCTGAGCTAAGATTAGGGATTAAGTGAATCCCTCCAGAAATGTTGCTGAAGCCCATCTACATCTTTTTATCGCTGGACCTGAGAGGCTCAGAAAAGAACAAGACAGTTCTCAAAAATCCTAGACAAGTGTAAGAAGATGACACTTCAAACTGTCTGCAGGCAACTCTACTTCAGAACTCATTCTTGAAACATGGGATCACAGTGCGCTGCCTAGCAGCACGTTGTCTAAGCCAGCGGCTGTCAAACTTCATTCGTTCACCCATCACCATCTTAAAAAATTGTCGCGAGGTGAATGGATGGAACATTCAAGCTCATGTACCAACAGTGGTGCATGTACCACCGTTTTGGAACCCCTGATATAAACTCCCTTTTCCTTAAAGTCCAAGGCTATTTTATCATACCTAAAGCTTACTGACTTTAAATACGATATCCATCACAGGCTCCCTTTCTGTGTTAACACAAACTCGCTAAATTGCACAGTGCAGTCACACAACACACAAACATCTTTCTGAATGAAAAAAAATCCATTCTTCATTAAAATTCCTGGAAGAGAAAGCAGATTCATGTCTGCCAAGTCCTTGAGAAAAAAAAATACCGGCTTTATTCTCCTCTTTAATTAGAAATACAAATCTACCTGAATAGAGCTTAATACACAAGTTGAGTGGCTGGCAAACATTTTAGGTCATGGTCAGAGCTATCGGCAATGGAAGACTAATTTTTAGTGATTGTGATTAAATCAGATTTTATAACCTTGCTGTGAAGCGGAGGCTCCCAAACTGGGGGGGGGGGGGTGTCGCCATCCCAAATGGGGTCGTACTATGAGCAGATGGGGTTGAGGCCATCCCTTGTGAATGGAGGATGCCATTTTGCTCTCACATGTACTGTGCCTGTGAGGTCACAATGCATGGAGGATGCCATTTTGTAGAGCAAAATGGCATCCTCCGCAGAGCATGACCTTGCATGCACTGTACATATAAGGCCACACTGTGGAGAGGGTGCCATTTTGTAGAGCAAAATGGCGCCCTCCATGCAGCATGACGTTGCACACACAGTGTGGATGAGGTCACGCTGTGTGGAGGATGCGATTTTGCTCTTTGCTGTCTGGTGTCCTGGCAGGAAATACTTCATTAAAATTGGATAGTGCCAGCAAAAAAATTGGGAACCCCTTCTGTAAAGTTATGTGGTGTCCCCATGTGCCCCTTTGCAACCTGATGTGGTCCTCCATTAATTTCCCACCATTGGGATAGTAATGAGTTTGCTTTAACAGCCCGGGACAAGGAGGAGCTAACTCACACTAACAAAATAGCATGTCCCCTTCTAATAAGGTTTCAGGACAGAAGCAATTACAATAAGCAGTTAATTGGGATCCTGGTGCAGAATTCCCAAACTTCAGCTCCACAAAACAAAGTCTCAAAATCAGGTTATGCTGGTCTCCTGGAGCCTGAGAGAAAAAACACCACCCTCTGCGGCCTTCGCAGCTTCTACGCCCCTCTCCTCCTACTCAGCTACCTGTTTCTGTTTAAATAGCCCAGTCCCAGTGCAGGGAAGGTCTTCCTTGATTACCCCCAGGCTGCCAGCCACAGCCTGGCCCTTAAAGGGGTAGTATGCTGCTTCACACTTGCTTACAACATACACCATTAAACGTGCTCAGGTAACACGGCCCTGATCTTGCTTCCATTGATGTCAATGGCAAAGCTCCATATTGGCCATGATTGGTACAGGATAGCACCCTATGATGGTGTTTTTGACTGAGGGCCTGATGCTGTAAGTTCCTAAAGTGCCTTTCAGGAGCTCTCTCAACTCCCAATGACTTCAGTGACCTGACTGGGAGTTGAGAATGCTCAGCACTGTGCCAGAGGAACTCAGAGCCTACAAGGATCAGTCCCTTACACTTGCTGTTTGGCTTTTCACCAGAAGCAGGTCAGACGCATTCAAGAAGTGGGTATGTTGGAGACACCTGAGGTGCTGGCTAACACCAGTACCCGTGGCTTAGTGTCACACCATATATCAGCAACTCACAGGGCTCTGCTTCACTTATTTGCAAGCAAAAAATGCTTTTCCTTGTCACTGGCACTGATCCTCTTCTCACTCCCACCAGTTTTACATCCACATAACTCCTGCCAAGGGGAACCAAGAACAGCTCAGAGCCAGGTGAAGGGAGGCGGTGCAAAGGTGGCTCTAAGCCAATCCCCTGATTCTAGGACCGGCTGAGCATCAGGCTGACCACCACAGAGCTGCTGTAACTTGCACTGGCCAGCAACAGCAGTCAGGGATCACTGGAGGTTTTTCGCTTTCCTCTGCAGCGTGGGGCACGGGTCACTTGCTGGAGGATTCTCTGCACCTTGAGGTCTTTAAACCACGATTTGAGGACTTCAATAACTCAGGCACAGGTTAGGGGTTTGATACAGGAGTGGGTGGGTGAGATTCTGTGGCCTGCGTTGTTCAGGAGGTCAGACTAGATGATCATAATGATCCCTTCTGACCTTAAAGTCTATGAGTCCCATCCTATTTCCCCTGCTCACACCCTCAGCTTCAGAGTGCTGGGTGGAGGAGGACGGTTGGAGCCACTATGGTGGCTGCGTCATGAGATAATATTCTTGTACTGGGTGGGCCTGCCATGGCTGGCCATGGGAAAGCTTTGTGTTGGTAAGGCAATGCAAAGCTACCAAGATTCAGGGGAGTATCAGGAGCATTCACTGATGCCACTCTGGATTAGGGTGACCAGATGTCCTGTTTTATAGGGACAATCCCGATCTTTGGAGCTTTTTCTTATATTGGTGCCTATTACCCCCCACCCCATCCCAATTTTTCATACTTGCTGTCTGACAGGTTTCAGTGGTAGCCGTGTTAGTCTGTAACAGCAAAAACAAACAAACAAACAAACAAACAAACAAAAAAACAAGGAGTCCTTGTGGCACTTTAGAGACTAACAAATTTATTTGGGCATAAGCTGAAGTGGGTTCTAGCCCCCGAAAGCTTAGGCCCAAATAAATTTGTTAGGCTACATCTACACTACAGGGGAGGGGTCGATTTAAGATACGCAAATTCAGCTATGTGAATAGCGTAGCTGAATTCGACGTATCGCAGCCGACTTACTGTAGGGACGGCGGCAAAATCAACCTCTGCGGCTTCCCATCGACGGCGCTTACTCCCACCTCCGCTGGTGGAGTAAGAGCGTCGATTCAGGGATCGATTGTCGCGTCCTGACAAGACTCGATAAATCGATCCCCGAGAGGTCGATTTCTACCCGCCGATTCAGACGGGTAGTGTAGACCCAGCCTTAGTCTCTAAGGTGCCACAAGGGCTCCTCATTTGTTTTTACTTGCTATCTGGTCATCCTACTCAGGGTTCACACCAGCACCATCCAGGGACCTGTGTGCACTCTGAAGCTTGAATTCGTTGAGGAAAAAAATGTAATCAGACAGGAGATGAGAGGGGACGGTGGAATCTTCACCGACGCTGTTTGACGAGAACGAAAGATACCCAGCTCGTGACGTGTTTTTGAACAAAAACAACATCTCATTATCTTGGCTCGGAGAGGCAAGCAAGCGAGTTCAGCTTTCTTCCTGTGAGGAAAACCCCCCTACCGCAATAAACGAAACATCGGACAAATGAAAACCACTTGTGGTGTCGTTCCCTGGAGCCGATGATGTCAGTTTGGAAGCATCCTCCTTGTAGTGCGTGTATTTTTTAGCAGATGTTTGTTTGGTTGAAAATGCTTTATCCAAGTGCCAGTTATCTGAGCAGGTGTCTTGGCATCTCATTCATGGCACCACTTAGCTGCTGAAAAGCCGCGTAACGTCACTCCCAACAAGTCTAAAGAACTCCATTGTCTAGCACTGAAAGTATGACTGGCACTTGGCTTAGTTTCTAGCAGTCACACTGCTGAGCTATCGGACTGTAGTACAATGCCAGGACAGTTTGGAAGCCTCCTAGCTCAGATTTCTCTTCCAACAGTGCACGGCCTTGCCTCTGTTTATGTAACACCGAAAACGTTTGTTTGGTGATGAAGGGCTTTTCACGTGAAATTTTCTCTCTGATTTCCAGTCAGACCTCTATATTTCACAGGGTTTTCTTAAAGTAAATTGTAGCAATAAACTGGCATCACTGTCCCTGTTGGACAGAATTAACTCAGTGTCCCAGGCCCTATACTGTTACCCGATGAGGGAGATTCTCTTGTAGCTCAAGTGATAGTAGCATGGAGGATCTGAATTCAATATTTACCACTGTAACCCACTGTTCAATGTTGGCTACGCTTTCTCAATCCACGCAGGATATGATTCAGCAACATCTGTCAGCTTAGGGACTTAGGTTTTTTAAGGCATTTAAAGGCAATTCCACAGTGCTTGTGGAAGTGTGCTTGGTATAACAACTGCCATCTTCATAGGCAGCTGGTATGTTTGATAGGTAACACTGAGAAGTCAAACAAGACAGCAGCCAGAAATCTCCAACCTTTGCTAGAAGTGCTTCCTTATATGAACCATGGAAACTAACTTAAGAGTCTTGTTTTTGAAAAACTTGCCCTTACTGGATTTCTTTCCACACAACTTAACTTCCACACCCAGGAGATTTTCAAGATACTTAGAGATTTAAGAGCCCAAGTCTCACTGAAAGGCAATGGGACTTGTGCTCTTAAATCTTTTAGGTGCTTTTGAAAATTCTCCTCCAGAAAAAGCTTTTGCAAACCTGTAAATGAATCCACTCTCCACTAGGTGTCCCCTTGAGGCCAGGCATGGCATAGCACAGCGGTCGGCAACCTTTCAGAAGTGGTGTGCCGAGTCTTCATTTATTCACTCTAATTTAAGGTTTCACGTGCCAGTAATACATTTGAACGTTTTTAGAAGGTCACTTTCTATAAGTCTATAACATATAACTAAATTATTGATGTATGTAAAGTAAATAAGGTTTTTGAAATGTTTAAGAAGCTTCATTGAAAATTAAATTAAAATGCAGAGCCCCCCGGACCGGTGGCCAGGACCCGGGCTGCGTGAGTGCCACTGAAAATCAGCTTATGTGCCGCCTTCGGCACACGTGCCATAGGTTGCCTACCCCTGGCATAGCAGATCGCTTGCTTCCCTGCCAATGGTTGCTCTGGTTTCTCTTTCAGTGACTCGGCCCTCTGGCCAGGTTACCATTTTAAGTCCACCCCTTCTTGGGTCACAACTGTCCAAATTGAAAGTCCCCAAATGACCCTAATGCAGACAAAATCCTTCCACCACCTCTGGGGTTATTCCTCAGCTTGCCTTCAGGGCTTAGCCTGGGGCCCCCCGGGTGGGCTTGATAAGCTTTGCAGTGGGCTTGTATACCCCCTTCCTTGGGGCCAGTGGGGGAACGGAACCCAGTCCCACTCTGGGTTCTGGCCCAGGGCCCTGAACTCAACAGTTAACTCTACTCCTTTAGCTGTCTTGCAGTTTTCCCTTCCGGCCCAGCCTCTTATGTTCCCCTCTGGGTCTCTCTCTGTCTCTTCCCTGCTTAATCAGGGTCTCTCCCAGAACTTTCCCCTACCTCCTCTGAGCGTCCTCCCTGGCACTTACTCCAGCTGGGCATTGTCACCACTTAAGCCCGGCCTTCCCTCTTTCTACAGCAGCCACCTTCTGCTCTTTATGGGACATTAGACTCATAGGCTTTAAGGCCAGAAGGGACCATTGTGATCATCTAGTCCAGAGGTGGGCAAACTACAGCCCGCGGGCCCCATCCAGCCCACGGGACCCTCCTGCCCGGCCCCTGAGCTCCTGGCCCGGGAGGCTAGCCCCCAGCCCCCCCCTGCTATTCCCCCTGCCCCACAGCCTCAGCTTGCCCCACCGCAGGCGCAGTGCTCTGGGCGGTGGGGCTGTGAGCTCCTGGGGCAGCGCAGCTGCAGAGCCGGCCTGACCCGGTGCTCTGTGCTGTGTGGTGGCGGTGCCGGCGGCGTGGCCCGGCTGTAGTGCCGCCAGCCACCAGTGCTCCAGGCAGTGCGGTAAGGGGGCAGGGAGCAGGGGGGTTGGATACAGGGCAGGGGAGTTTGGGGTGGTGGTCAGGGGGCGGGGGTGTGGATGGGGTCGGGGCAATCGGGAGGGGAACAGGGGTCCCGGGGGGGGCAGTCAAGAAGGAGGAGGGGTTGGATGGGGCAGCAGGGGGCAGTCAGGGGCAGGGGTTCCGGGGGCAGTCAGGGGACAGGGAGGAAGGATGGTTGGATGGGACGGGGGTCTCTGGAGGGCTGTCAGGAATGAGAGGAGGGGTTGGATTGGGCAGCGGGGGGTAGTCAGGGGTGAGGGTTCTGGGGGCATCAGGAGACAGGGAGTGGGGGTGTGTGGATGGGGCAGGAGTCCCTGGGGGGCTGTCAGGAATGAGAGGAGGGGTTGGATTGGGCAGCGGGGGGCAGTCAGGGGTGAGGGGTCCAGGGGCAGTCAGGGGACTGGGAGGGGTGTGTGTGGATGGGGCAGGGGTCCTGGGGGGGGCCATCAGGGAATGGGGGGGTTGGATGGGGCAGTAGTCCCGGGGGGGCGGCGGATAGAAGGTGGGGGCCGGGCCACGACCCCCTCCCTTAACCGGCCCTCCATACAATTTCCAAAACCTGATGCGACCCTCAGGCCAAAAAGTTTGCCTGCCCTGATCTAGTCTGACCTCCTGCACATCGCAGGCCACAGAACTTCACCCATCCACTCCTGTAATAGACCCGTAACCTCTGCTGAGTTACTGACGTCCTCAACTCATGATTTAAGGACTTCAAGTTACAAAGAATCCAGCACTTACTCTAATGTAAACCAGCAAGTGACCCGTGCCCCATGCTGCAGAGGAAGGTGAAAGCCCCCAGGGTCTCTGCCAATCTGACCTGGGGAAAAATTCCTTCCCAACCCCAAGTGTGGCAATCAGGTGGACCCTGAGCATGTGGGCAAGACCCACCAGCCAGTGACCTGATTGCCTGATTCCCCCTAGGTGGGGCTCATTGTATAATCAAGTTGGCTTAGCCCATGGCTCTCAGCCCGCCGGGTGAGCCGCTTCAGTTACAGAACCATAGAACTATAGTTGAGAAAATTGCACTAAATAAGATCTGTGTGTCCTCGAGCCTTTCCCCAGCTTTCCCAGGATCAGAAGAGCAACGTAAACACCAGGCCATTTTCTGACTCTTCTAACTGCATTTATTCCAAACAATACCTGTCCCTGGCACCTTATGCTGAATCCTTTCCTAAATACCTGGACATGTACATGCTTTGTTACATCATTGTGTCCTAGCACAGAAGTATAATCGTCCCTTGATGCATGTGTAAAATTCTTATTTAACATTAATGAAAAGTTACGTGCATTGGTGGAGAGGAGACTGTAAGTCTCACTACCCAATTTGGATGTGTAGGTGATGGTTGTGTGTGCAAAAACTGCCTATGGAATTGTAAAGGGCTAGACTGAACACATGGCCTTCTTCCTTTGATATATTTCAATGAGTGGAGTTTGACCATCAGATCAGAGGTGAGTTCCCCATCACGGGAGGTACTAGACACCCTCAACTCTCATCAGTGTTGAACTCAGGTGGGTGGAGCGGGTTAGGGCGTGGGGGTGCCCAATTGGCCAGGGCCCCTGGGCACTGGCCCCAGGGGCCTAGTGGCTAATCCGCCACTATGCTGCAAGCTTCTGCTTCACAGAAGTGTGTGACCATATCTCAAGTAGGAATGAAGCCAGTCAGTGATGCTTCTTGCCTCCAGAACTCAGCGAGAAGTACAATACTACAAAACTAAGGCAGGCCCACGTGAGCCCATCTCAGCCAGCTGGATTGTGCTTTACATTTCAAGTGTGTAATAAAAACAGGCCCAAAGATGTGGATATAGAAAACACTTACATTCTAGAAGGATATCAGTTTCACTGAATAAAGCTAACTCATTCTGAATGCTGTTGGCGCACACACATACTCTAGGATTTAAATATATCCCAGTGCCCACCCAAACCAGGATCTTCATAGAGGATAAGTGGCAGCCCAACTTAGTCCCTTGCGATTAAAATCCTGGATATAAAGAAGTATCATTTTTCCTCGGTAGAAGGGGAGACTGTTTATCTGGGAAGCATTTCACGTCAAGCACAATAGGAAACTATTTAGATTTCCAAAACTAGGTTAGCGCATGACTTCCAAGCTGTCCGTCAGGAATACTTCAGAACATAAACATGTCTTTGCAGTGGGGTTCCGTGGAAAGCAGTCAATACCCTGAATCTTTCAGCCTGGTTTGATCACTGTTCATCTTCGTTTCAAAGTACTGCACTCACTTCAAACGCAACAGGGCCCATCGCTGGGAAAATGCTCTTGGAGGACAACAGACTCCAGACTCGTATTGGCAGTTCCAAATTAAATGGAGATGGGTTGTCTCTACAAAGGTATTTTTGTGACTGGCTTTATTTTTGCATAAATAATTCTGAAATATAAAGTTGTGGCTGAAACCGATGAGGAACGTAATCTAATTGTTAGAACAGGGCACTGCCTGCAGGACTCCTGGGGCCTACCCGTAACTTTCTCACTGAGCAACTGCATGATCCTAATGCTTCTGTAGTTGTATAAACTTCACGGGGGCCAATGGGGACAGAATTCAGGATTTTCTGCTCCAGGAAACAATAGCTTTCAATGAACGTTACTAGAGCTACATTCCTCAGCAGCCTGTAGAAGGTGATGAGTACACACCCACTTGAGCAGGCTTGGAATTCCATACAGCAGAGAGCAAGGCTGATTCATATGCTCTAGCCAGTACATTATCACTCAGATTTGCAAAGCCTCCTTAAGTGACTAAATATCTCAGGCTAAAAAGCCACATAGATACTCAGTTTTCCCATCTGTAAAGTGGGGATAATACTACTTGTTTGCGTACTCTGAGGGGGTGTAGTGAGGCATTGCTAATGAATAACTGTAAAGATCTTTCAGATTCAAGGACAAAGTGCCCTAGAAGTGCCAAGAGTTACCTATTACTATTGAAACTAAAGAAGAATGGTTTGGAAATACAGAATGAAAACAATGAAGTCCTGGGATTGCAAATATATGCAAAAATGAGGAGCCTAAATGTAGTAAGACTGTTAAGCAACTTCAGTACTTTCCAACACGCACGTCAACTACAGGATTTCCTAATATTTTTTCTTTAATTTGGCACGGGCGAGAGAACATAGAGAGAATGTAGGCTATGGCCCTGGAGGTCAGGATGGAGGTGAGGCTGTAAAACAGTTGATACATAATTATGTGTAAATATGATAGTTGGGACCTTCAAAAGGATTCAGCATTAACTTAACTCTTTTCCCACTGAAGTCAAAGGAAGTTTTACTTTTCACTCTAATGGGAGCAAAGTTGGGCCATTGCTAAGTGCTTTAGAAAATGACACCCTATAGAGATGGGGTGCTTTACAAATGATAGACAGACAGAGGAAGTCAAAGAAGCTATGACAATTTACAGCAGTTGAGGATCTGCTTTACAGTGTCCATCATACAGGCTAAGGGTCTTACTCCTGGGGGAATTATGGGGCACTGGACACATGCAGAATTCATGTCCCCCACAGATTTCTTTGCTTCCCTGCAGAAAAATGACTTTCCGACAGGGAAGCAAAGGGAAGCCGCAAAAGCAGTTACCCACCTCTCCCAGCAGCATGGGCGTGTTGTTTCAGGTGCCCGGAGCAGCCAGTCGAGAGGTAAATCACTGCTGGCGTTGGGGTCAGGGGGTCAGGGGAATTGGAGATGCCTTGGCATGTGGCTCCTACCCTGCATTGGGCTCAGCTGCTAGTCCTGGCTGAGTTGGGTGCGGGAGAGTATGGAACTTCCTCTTTCCCTGCAAGGAGTGGATGGGGGCAGGGGCAGGGCCAGGTCAGACCCACCCCTAGAAACCTCCCTCAGCTGCAGGAAGCTCCACCCCGATCCCTCCCATTTCCTGACCCTATCCTCAGCTGTGGGTGGAGGGGTCTCTGAATGGGGATCTGCTACCCTGTCCGCCCAACCCCTGTGCATCTGAACCCCCCCATACTCAGACCCCTCTGCCGAGCCTCACCCCACAACACCAAGCCTCCCACATCTGAGCCCTCAACCTGCCAAGCCTCATTCCCCACACTCAGAACCCCCCAATCCCAAGCTCCCCACACCTAAACCCCCACCTTACTGAGCCTCACCCCCTGCATCCAGACCCCCCACACCCAAACCCCCGACCAAGCCTCACCCCCCTGAATATGGACCCTCACCCTTACATGCAGACCGCCTCCTACTGAGCCTCTTGGGCTCAAACCCCCACCCCGCCACCTAAATCCCATGCAACTATGGCCCCTTCACCTTGACCACCCCAATGGATCCCCTGCACCTGGACCACCACCCCACTGAGTCCCAACCAATTGCATGCGTACTCCCACCCCAAGCCACATTCCTGCAGCACCCAGACCCCTCCGCTGAACCTGCCCACCCAGACCCTCCCTGCTGACCCTCAACCACCTTTACCCTGGACCCCCCTGCAGAATCCCATTGCCCCTGGAACCCTCCCAATGAACCCCTGTACATCCAGATCCCCCCCGCACCCAAAAGCCCCACTGAGCTGCCCGCACCCAGATTGCCCCACACAGAACCCTCTCACCCTACATCTGGATCCCCCCACACTTGGATCCTGCAGGGCTGAGCCTGCCTGCACACACCTGCTGCTCCTGGTGTGGAGGGGCAGGGCACCAGAGTGTTTCTGGGGCAGGCCCAGCCCTTGCACTGTGTAAGGGTCAGGTGCAGCCTCACTGCCGAACCCATGTCCTGGGGGAGTACAAACTTCAGGGTGATCTCCCACCTCTGTGCCACCAGTGGCCTGTGCTTCCCTCTCCCATGCTGGAACCTCCACATTTATTTATTGACAAATACAATTTGCAGAATTTTACAGAATTTTAAAATATTGTGCACAGAATTTTTATTTCTTTTGGTGCAGAATTTTTAATTTTTTGGTGCAGAACTCCCTCAGGAGTAGCCGGGTCTATCTCCCACAAGTAGAACAGCTGAAGTCAGTGGGATTACGAACAGTGAGGATTCCAGGACAAGGCCTAAGCAGAACAATTAAGTTTCCATCAGGATTTCCTGCGCTGTTGCCCTGTTCCTTCACTGAAGATGTGGACGTGCCAATCCTAAAGTTGGATTTTTGTGTCAGAACACTGCACTGGAAAATCTCTCTCCTTGAAAGAACCTCTCCATATTGGATCCATCAATGGCTGTTAGTCATGTGTTTCCCAGACGTATCTACCTGATTGCTTTTGCCAACTTTTTTCTTATAGACATCCTCATTCCTCATTCTCCCTGCAACATAGCACATCAGGGAGTGCAAGGGGAAAAAGTCAGTGTCTTTCAGAATGGATTAATGTTAATTAAGTTTGCAGGGGGAAAGAAAAGAGCTGAACTTGTGCTCTCTGTAGTTCAAGAAGCATGAAGTATTGCCATGTGCATCGATACACAGGAGGCTGCCCCTGACACACACAGAAAGTGGAGGAGTTGCTTTGCTGGGAAGTTCTGACTAAGCTAAAATGATGTCAAACACAGGAATTTAATCTCCAGGAAATGGAAAACAGATTGGTGTGATCCTCACTTGTAAGTAGCATGAACTGTAGTGAAGGGTGAACCACAAAGATTAGTTTGGCTCACAGAGGGATGAACAAGTCTGGATGCTTCTCTAACAGATCAGAAGTGGAGCTGGGTAATCTATTTGCAGCAAACCATTTAATGGATGAATTTTCTCTTTTCAGATGATCAGGAATGGACTTTGATTGTTAATCAAAATCATTCAATGGGTATTGTATGCAAACGTATTGTAAATTACTTGCTAACTGGTTCTTCCAGTAGTTGCTATTCATCACTTGTTAGTTCTGCTACTGGCAAGTTTGAGGAGTGCTTACTTGTACCGGTGAGCACTTACTCCCATAAGTAGTTCCACTGAAGTGAATGTACTCAACAACATAAGTACTCCACAATCTAGCCCTGTGAGACTGGCCACCTAATTCACATGGTTTTGTTTCTGGATGACTTCCAAATCACCTGGGACTTTCAAGATGGCCATGTGAACACCTCAGCACTACTACAGGTATGAAAATGTGTTTGTAAGTGTATTTATGTGTGGAACTATGAATATTCTCAGCACTTTCCTTTTCAGCCACCATTCTTGTGAACCGAATTTTACTTGCAGAAATGTTGGCCAGAAGGATAATATGGCGAAAAGACCTTGAAACTTATTTTTCCCACCTTGTTTGTAGGAAATCATCCATATTAAATACTTGCTTCTACATATCATGCAGAATTACCTGCAGTTCTGCTGATAACCAAGCGAGTAGTTCTAATGATTACAACACATCCCACAAACTCCACTGTTAAAAAAGATGGCTCTGGAAGTAGAAAAGCTATCAGGTCAAATGTGTGAGGCCTCTTTGCATGATAACAGTGTGATAACAAAGGTAGGGAAAGTTGACACTGGATAGACTGAGTGACTGCAGACATACTGCAGACATACCTAGATAAATGGACAGTCCTTGAAACCACATGATGCCACTTTATACCGTTGTACCACTTGAGCTGGTACAAAGTGTAGCAGCACTTTAGTCCAGATTGATATCACCGGGAAATGAATCAGTCCAAAGGACAAATGCAACATGATCACTGACAGGGCAATCTTCTTTGTAATGGGCCAAATTCTCTGCTGGTATAAACGGGCACAGATACATCATCTGAATTTGATCCAGTATCTCCAGGGCTAGAGGGTCATTCTGTCTCCTTTCTAATTTATTCTGTAGCCTTTCTGATGAGGATGCCAATAAAGCTACCATATCATTGCCAATTCTGGCACTGGTTCCTGTCCTGTGGAGACTGGTCCCATGGGAGGGATGCCAGGAAAAGCAACCCATTTCCTGTAGGTCACCAAACAACCATAATGGGCCAGATCCAAAGACCATGGAAGTTCAGTAGAGTCTTTCTACTGCCTTCAATGGATTTTTAATCAACTGTATGGAACTGAGTTGTGGCTTCCTTGGCCAAGGAACTAGGCGCCTGGAACCTCTAGGAGCCCCTGCTCTGAGGCAGTCCATGCGACAGGCAGCCTAGGAGTGGGGGAGCCTGGTAGCTCGGGATCCCCAGCAGAGGGAGCTGCAGAACTGGGGATAATTTCAAAATTTTCTGGCAAAACTAATATTTTCTTTCAGAAGGTGCCTGATATCTGACAGGTGGCATAAACAGCATGCACAGACACTGGCCGTAACTAATACCTTGCTATGATGTGAGAGGGTCTTTACATTTTCATCGACAAGTTAACTCTGCTTCCCTACCCCTGATTTTGAAACCTTTCGCTATTTCCTCCCACCCCCAATACTTACCTTGAGTGACTCAACCCCTGAGATAACTGTGATAGGGGAGATAAAACCACGAAGTACGATATTTTAGGGCCATGTAGGAATTCCACCATATTTCCGTGACTAAATTTCAAAAGCACTAAACAATCCTATTTCCCAACTTTAGGTTAGGCAATACATTCCCATACACATGGACATGATCCCTATTTAATCCCCATCCCCTCCTCTTTGGAACCATTGCAAATTATATTGTCATGAAAAAACAATGAATTATGGCTGTGATTCCCTTCTGTCCTGACTGTGATGGAGCTAGTGAAGGGAGGATGATCTAGAGGCTTGGATTAAATCCCAAAAGTTCACAGTAGAAATCAGGGATTGTTCCAGCACTGCCACCTGGAAACCATTCAGAGTGGGGAAAAGATATCCAACTTTTTTCCCATCTCAGAAGAGATTTGGTTCAGGGTAGGTTAAAGTTTCAGGTGAAGATTCATGCCAGTTCTTACTTGATCTGAACCAGTTCAGCCATCCCCAGACAAAGGTGTTATTTTACATTATGTGCTATATCTTTATCCTTCCTTTTCTAGCAAAACTTTACCTCATTTGACTTCAACCATTCCACTCCAAGAGTGAAATTCTGGCCCCAACTGAAGTCAAGTTTTCAGTCTATAGATCTCTCTTTCCCCCCTTTCTTTCAATCTACCTTCACAATGTTCTTTGTCTTACCCCATCTTCCTTAAACATGGACCTCTGCATAGTTTGCCTTCTTCATTAGTAGACCATCCCTCCCATCTGTCCCGTTCTCCCCACTACCCCGCCAAAAGAAGCCATTTCAATGTTCACTTCAGAGACAGGTCAAAAATGCAAAGTTGACATCTAGATGTGGATCCAAGCTTTGCCAACATTTGCAGCTGTTCAGATCCAGAAGGACGGAAGCTCGCTGCAAAGTTGATATCCGCATTCAGACCTGAACTGCTCCAATTTGTGGGTGGGTTCAATTCTGGAATTTTGGTTTGGTATCATGGGCAGTTAATTGGCAGTTTGCTGTTCTGGGAAGCGCGATAAGAACTTTGAATGATGGACGTGATGGCTCTGCATAGCTCTGAGCACAGGGAAGAAGGATGGTTATTGGCATGTGAGAAGGGAGATTTCCAACCAGTGGGAAGGTGTGCAGCATTATTTGTATTTTTGAAACTGATCCTTCTCATCTGTAATACCAGACTGCAGTTTACTACAAACACGGCTTTATTTCTGCAATTAATTAAACATATTGTTTCTTCTAAGACTTAGGCCCAGATCCTCAATGGTAGATAGGCACCTAAGTCCCTTTGAGGAGCTGGGCCGTAAGCCTAGTGCTAATTAGAGAGAATTAAGTTATGCAAAAACTGCTATCCATACCAACTCCGGGCCTGATCCTGCAACGGGATCTTTGACGCCCAGGGACAGTTTTAGGGGCTGGGGTACAAAGTGCCTGTGCTGGATGCCACCTTCCAGGGGGCGCTATACTGCTTAGCCACTTTTTTCTTCACTGATTGGCTGGCCCCGTTTTTCTTTGTTTGTTTCTTTTTGGCTCAGTTCTTAGGAGATGGGGGAGGGGGTGGCACGGAAAATATTTTCCACCTGGGCAGCAGAATGCTTAGGGACGTTCCTGCTCACACCCATGCAGATACCTAGAAATAAGAGCAATGCCCATATTCTGTGCAGCTTCAGGGCCATAGATTTCTTCCGCCCATGCCCAACAGCTATTCTTCTTGTTGACACAGCAAGTCTTAGATGGAGTAGATCCCATGCTCACAGCTAAAACAGCAGCATATAAAAATAACCAGTGAGCTAATTTGTTTGCTGCTGCACCTCCAGGTTATCTTCTGCGTGGTCAGTGCACCATTAATATTTCTTTAAAATCAACTGAGGCTAGGTCTACACTACCCGCCTGAATCGGCGGGTAGAAATCGATCTCTCGGGGATCGAATTATCGCGTCTCGTCGGGACGCGACAATCGATCCCCGAATCGACGCGCTTACTCCACCAGCGGAGGTAGGAGTAAGCGCCGTCGACAGGGAGCCGCGGAGGTCGATTTTGCCGCCGTCCTCACAGCAGGGTAAGTCGGCTCTGATACGTCGAATTCAGCTACGCTATTCGCGTAGCTGAATTTGCGTGTCTTAAATCGACCCCCCCCCCCCCCCGTAGTGAAGACCTGCCCTGAGTGTCAGGGGACATTCAGATGCAGTCCAGGTGTGGACTGCTTGCTCTATCCTATACATTCAGCAGCTCAGTGTGTGTGCTGCTCAACCTGCCTGCAGCAGGTATATTCAAGGGCAAAATGTATTTGCCTGCATTACGCCTATTACTCTTACATGCAGATCCCATGCATTCTGGAACATACCTGGGATGTACCACAGGGGATTTTTAATAAGGTAAATTGACAGCAGGAATCCCATGGGTTTCATCATGATTGATACAATACAACCCTTAAGGAAGTAATAAAGCGGAGGCCATTGCATTTTGGTTTAGGGTGTCATACCCAAAAGTGCCTAAGGGCCAGATTTACGAAGGTATTTGGGCACCTAAAGCTGCAGATATGTGCCTAGTTAATATACACAAGTGCTGAAGCAGGTTAGATGCTTTGACTGTCATGGGATTTAGCTGCTTAGCCTGCCAAGGCATTTTGTAAATTCCATGAGATGCCTATCTATATCTTTATGTGCCTAATTACCTTGGTCAAGCGGAGCGTTAGGCACTTTTGAAAACATCTCCCTTAAATTCTAGTCCTCTCCATCAACAAGATCAAAATGTGGATTGTGATCAATTTTTTTAATCTGAAAAAAAAAATGTCCTCAAAATATATTTGCGGGCTGAGCTGGAACAATGTTTGGATTTTGTTTTTCTCTTGAGGATCTCATCATGGCCCCTAAATAGAGATTTCAGGCAATGAATGGCTAAGCATACATCTCGTAGCCTCGCCCCAAGATAACAGCAAACATTCTTGTCTTGTACCTCTTTCACTGAGGAAGGGAGCACATTCCACAGCAAATCAATCTTCTCTCTCGCTCTCTGCTCCTTCAGAAAGCAGGGAGGGGGGGAAATTTTGCCTCATACAGATTCCAATGACTTGAGCAGATCAGTGGCCGCAGCTGCTGCAAATTTAATTTGAAACAGCAGAACTAAAAGATCAATTCCGGAAGCACCTGCGGCCAATGATGCTTCTCTGTTGTGCAAGAATTCTCAGAACCTACTCCATCCTTCAGCCGCACGCCAAAGCTTTACGTACTGCATACAGTGTCATAGCCAACAAAATGCACGGTAGTACTTCTTTCCATCAAACCACTCTGTTGGGTGCTATATTTAATGATATGTTCTTGCTGAATGGAAGAATATAAGCTGTGCTTTTATTTCCATCCTTAACCTCTTGGGGCTAGGCAGCAGAAATTAATTACCATCCTTCTATATAGGCCTCTCATCCCAGTGGAAGCAGCAAGAGGCAAGCCACAGCTGATACCTATATACTCTGCCAAACCAAAGAAAGGTACAGCATTCCTCCATGACTTGGCAGCAGGTGAGGAGCATGGCCTTTGGGATGGCCTCTCCTACAGTTCTTATGCACAGGAGAGCTTGGGTACCACAGTTGTCCCTATCACAAGAGCATACAAAGGTGAGAAGTCTACTCAGGTCCTCCTCCATGGATCCATGCAAAGGCCTGCTCACAATCTGGCCCTTTACTTTCATGGACTCAGGAAGATGATTGTTTCTGCTCTTCTTAGCTAGGTTTTATTTTTGGTTGAATGTATATAATTAAGCTTTCAAGGCAAAACACTTCAGATTTTATTTTTTGGATTCTGCTTTTGTGCTGTTTGAGTCTCGCACTTCTTCTAACAGACATCATGAAATCCTGTAGGTATTTCTGGAGAGAATCTGAATATATTCTTACGCTTTCTGAAACTCAAATAGATTTCAGAGCCTAGATAAAATGACCTAAGGTGACATCTCTTGGCTATGAAGCTATTCACAGCTTTCTTTAATTTTCCTTTAGACTAATGAAATTCAAACTATTTATGGAATCCCAGAATCTGAGACATCAAAGACAAATGTGCCTTATTGGTCCATCTCCCTGCCAAGGTAGGATTGTTCCCTGTAGCATGAAACACCATCTAGTGTTTTGTCAAAGCTAGTTTAAAAGTTCCAGATAATGGGTCTTATGACTTTTCTCTAGAAAGACTGTCCTACAGCCTAATATATCCCACTGTCAGGAAACTTCTCTTGATGTCTAGCCTAAACCTTCCCTTCCTTAATTTCACCCCTTTACACCAATGCAAACCCCCACGTGCTACCCTAAACGATTCCTCTCCATCAATGCTCCAACCATTCAAATATTGTGACCCCCCCGGTTAGCATTCCCTTGGCCAAGCTATAGACATTTAGCCATCTTAATTTTTCCTTGCCAGTCAATCCATCCATTCTGCCCATGCCCCCAACCAAACAAGTGTCCAGCCAATCTTCTCTGAACTCCTTTCACTTTCTTAACCGCCGTTTGCCAATGTGGTAGCACAGAGGACCTGGTTCCCTTCTCTTTTATGCCACTGTAACTCCATTAACCTCAGCAGAGTTACTCCTAGTCTACGCTGGCATAAGTGAGAGGAGACTCAGACCCACTATTTCACGTGCAGTCCTTCAAAGATCATGCAGAAAGCAACCAGGCTCCATAAAGTGATGTCTCCCTGCATGTGACTCAAAACTGTCTGGACCTTTTTATTCTAGCCAAACTCATGTTTAATTTGCTGCCCATTACCACTGCAAGGTGTCTCTTTTAGCAGTAGAACTTTCCAGGTCTTCCCCTTCCTTTTTGTGTATTGGTACTTATTTTGATTTAAATGGTTAAAAATATAAAGACATCTACACAAGGCTCTAGATGCCCTATCACTCTATTAACAGATTTAAAAAATTTATTAAGATGATGTTAAAAAAAAAAAGTGAACAGAGTTTGAGCATAGAAGTTTCTGGTTATCAGGGAATAATGTACAGATTATCGAGGGTGCAAAGTTTGGTTTAAGATCTGGTGGCATAAGGAATACAGAATTTGCAATATCCCCGATTGGGGGTAAAAGGTTGATGGGTCAAAGTACAGGCATTGAGATATGAGGGTATGAAGTTCATAGAGTGGCTATGTTCGGGTGTGGAGTATAGTGAGTGGATATGATGATGAGGATGGATTGACCCTCATTTTGTGAGATTTAATATTCAGGGAGTTTATGGTTCCAATTCATATGATCCAACGGAGAAGGTCACTTGGGCCCTTTCTCGTAGTGGGAGAACGATGTCGCTCGGGCTCACGCTGAGTTTACAACATAAACTCAGCACCATTAAACAGTCAATCAGATAGGAACTCAGCCAATTGGTTGTCTCCAAAAAAAGTCCTTTCTGCTCCTTCATCATTCTGGGAGCATATCCTCAACCCTCTCCAAAACCTGCATCAGACAGATGTCTTTTGCAGCATGCCCAGAGGTAGCCAAATACAGACTATTCCAGACCCAGGGGGGAAGCACTTTCCAGGGTCCCCACTTGTCAGCAGCCTCCTTGCTTTTGCAATGGGGAACCAGTGGGAGTATGGCAGGGGGAGAAAGGGAATCCTTCAGGTAGGCAGTACATGTGGTTTCAATTATTTTCCTTTCAGTGCACTAGGTTCCATGTTTCCAAACCCAATCTCACTTTGCTGTTTTCTGTCTGTCTCTGAACTTGCTAAGTTTTTTTTTTAACATTTCCTCTGTTCTGAGTGATGCTTGCAAATTAGTATCACCTGTAAATTTCATTAACATGCCATTTATGCCTTCTTTTAAACCACGAGTGAAGACATGGAGTAAGATCTCACCCATGTCTGACTGATCTGTCCATCTAGGCATTTCTGCCATGTTCATCAATGTAGTATCCAACCCTGATAGAATACTACTAGACCCCTCCTCGATCCATCTCACATAAAGTCATAGAAATGGAGGGCTGGAAGGGATCTCAAGATGTCATGCAATCCATCCATCCATGCAGAAGAAAGTTTAAGTATGCTTCCTGATAGGTGTTTGTCTAACGTACACATAAATATCTAGAACTCCTCTCTATCCCTTCACATGGTTGCTACGCTACAGAATGCAAGTTTTCTACAACTCTTTTTTATGGGAGCAGAGAAACACAGACATCATGATTCTAGGAGACAGAATATAACATTTTACTAAGTCTCCCATATAAAACTCAACCTGGACCTGGAGGACCAAGAACTTTATGGTTTTAACTAGAGCTGCTCAAAAATCTTCAACTGAAATATTTTTCAACAGAAAAGTGGGTTTTCAAATAAATGACTTTTTTTTTTGTGGCAGAAAAGGTCTTGGATTTTTTTGTTGGAAAACAGAAAGCCCCAAACCTGAAAATTGTTTTTATTTTGTTTTTATTAACTGGCAGAAATATCCATTAACATTTTGATGAAAACTAACTCTTTTAGTGGTTTTAGTTTTCATCAACATTTTCTATTGGAAGAAAAAAAAACATTTTCTGACCAGCTCTATTTTCAACTTAACTCCACAAGCTCTTCTCATTTTTACAAGTGATTCCGATCTTTCTGCTCCAATGAATTTCCAAATCATATCTGAGCATATGCCCTTCCTTCCCTCTTGTATCTTTTCATTTCTTTCTCCATCTGATATTATTTAACTCTGAAGTTTTATTGCTGAATAAACTCTGTGAAGTATTCAGGATAAACTTTGTGTCAGAGATACTTATGGGCCATTAAGCTTTATCATATTCTATATGAAGGATTACAGGAGTTTTGCAAACAAGGTCCAATCAGCCAAATGTTAAGACTATATGAATCTAGACTGTGTTTTTGTACAGAGAATACAACCAGACAAGATTCATTAGTCCTGCAATTAATCCCGTTAATGAAACTCACCTCATATTTGCATTGTGCACTGTTAGTCCCACCAGGGACAGGAAAATGCTACTAACTGTGGCAGATTTGGCAATTTCCTGCGATATTCTTGAGAGACCTTATTGAATTATGTTTAAGTATCTTTGGAGCCCATTGTATTAAATGAATTGTTTATGTATTCTTGTGGGCTGGGATTGTATGCACCCTCTGCTGGGAGAAGGGGGTGGGGGTGGGGCATGGATGTGATAGGTGCGAGAGCTATGTGCCAGGCAAGAATGGGCTTTTGGAACAAAAGATATTACGTTGTTTTCCTGGGAATTTCCCCAGAGAGGTGAATGCGAATTCCGCACCTTTGGGCACGCAAAAATCCAGCCTTTTGAAACTATGCCCTGAGCAGTGAGCCATTGTTTGCTGGTCACCACTTACAAGAGGCCAAGATCAAAGTGCCAAGCGGTATAAAGTAAAGACTGAACTATCCTTGGTGGTGCTGGTTCTGATCTGAGACAGTTATGAATTTGTAACCCACAGGGAAAACCCAGCGTTTTTGAAGAACTGACACCTACCAGAGCCTGAGGCTGGAAATGGGGTGATTTGGGGTAAAGCCTTTTAGCATGCACATAGGTTCTTTTATTGTTTTTAATAGGTTTTCTTGCTGATTATTTTTTTACCTTAACAATAAATGTTCTTGCTTATACAGAGTGGTGTACAAACACCGTGGGCCATTATGTTGTTCGCAGCCTCTGGAGAGCAGGGGTGGTGGAACAATTTGTATAGTGGGGATGCTAAGGGACATTGACTCAAACTGTAAACCCTGTATATGATGGAAACCACTTCTAGCCAGGGGGTGCGGCAGCCCCCCCCCCACACCCCTAGTTACAGCACCTATGCTGGAGAGAAAGCAAAACACAGACTCTGGCCAGTTTAGACCATCTAGCTTGCTGGGCAAAGCACAGTCCAGGCAGGGAATTGGTACATCCAGGAAAACCCCCCCTAGTCAGAAGGAAGTGAAAGGTGGGTCACTGCCCAAGAGAGGTGATAGCTGAGGAGCCGGGAGCCTAGAGTGGGTGCCCTGGGTGGACCATAGAGGGGAACACATGTGCGATTGCTCAGAACAGTGGCACTAGCACTTATTCCTAGCACGGGATTGCTAACAATCTTATGAAGAAATGTCAGCCAATGTTATCTCCAGGGTGCACAGGGGAGGAGACAGTGCAAAGATAATGCATTTCCTTGGATACTTCCAGAGAGGAGAAGATCGTTACAAAACACTCCTCTCCGGATGTGTGCTTTGTCTGGGACACGGATGCACAAAAGGGCCCTTAAGGGAAAAATCGACATCCCTGTGGAGGAAAAAGGGGCCTGGCACAAAGAGGCATCAACCGTAGCTCAAGTGGCAGCTACATTTCCAGCAATGCACCGTAGCCCTGCAGCGTTGAGGTGACTACTGCCCCGGGGAGAGGGGAAGAGGCAGCGGGAAAGCTGCCAGGGGAGAAGCTGCCAAGGACAGTGGCGTTTCTTAATGAGTAAAATAACTCAACAGAATGGTACCACCTCTCAGTACATTGATCTGTTCTTGTTTTCACCACAGTGCATCTGATCTGGTCTGAATCATAGGTGCTCCCACACCCCTTGGCTTGAAGTGGTTTCCAGAGTTTATCACAGAATAGCAGGGCTGGAAGGGACCTCAGGAGGTCATCTAATCCAACCCCCTGCTCAAAGCAGGGCCAATCCCCAGACAGATTTTGCCCTAGATCCCTAAATGGCCCCCTCAAGGATTGAACTCACAACCCTGGGTTTCACAGGCCAACGCTCAAACCACTGAGCTATCCCGCTCTCCTACAGTTTAATCGCTAATTGTTGTATTTCCAATAAACAAGGCATATTGCCTTTCCCCCTGAAAAAGATCCCGTGTGCTTCTTATAAGCATAACATCAGCACCCCCAGTATACAAATTGTTCCAGCAACCCTGGTGTGAATAAGCAGTGTCTATGTCATCTAAACCTACAGGGAGCTACCTCCTGCCACAGTATCACACATTTTTGATGTACATTAGCTGACACTTGAGATGCCTTCCATTGAAACGAGTACCTGAAATTTTATAGGGAAGAAGGTAACTCACCCTCTTCACTCACCAAAATAATCTTGCTCATTCGGAGAAAGAGAGAGAGAGAGAGAGATTAAAGCATCTACAGGCAGCTGCTTACTTTCCAATTGGTTGTCCAGCAGGTGTATGCTCCACTTCAAAGCCTGCTTGTCTCAGCACATCAATCACAGTATTGTTACCCAGGAAGTGACCTAAAACATGGACAGAAAAACAGCAGAGTCACTCAAACTGCTCCTTGAGGGTCCTCCCTCCTGTCGACCCAAGCTAGGAGGAGTAGGTTACCAAAGACAGGGCTGGCTCCAAGGGCAAGCAAGTCAGGTCAAGCAACTGGTTGGGGCCCAGAAGAGACTCAGCTACTCACACCCTGGTCCACTACTGCTCTTTGGGCAGTAGGAATGGGACTAGCCAACTCACAGCCTGACGCGCTGCCCCCTACGGGCCAGGGATTGATCAAAGGGGTAAGCAACTCAAGGGCCAATTCTTCCACAGTCACTTGGAGCCTGCAAATTGTTATGGTAGCTCTGTAGAGCTGCCATTTTAAACACAAGCTCACACTCTAAATCACCCCCTCACCGGGTTTTACAATTGTTCCTGCAAAAGGTGAGAGAAATATTATTAGTAACCCTATCCGATTTCAGATTAGGCTTCGATTCAGGAGTAAAACTGGGTGGAATGCAGGACTAGATGACCTCCTGAGGTCTCTTCCAACCCTAATCTTCTATGATACAAATACTCTGCTAAATACCACAGTGCCATCAGACCATGTTTCTATCCCTTGTTACCTAGTGTTCCTAACATTTGTGTGAATGGGTCAGGCTTGTGTGATTGTTTAGGGAATAGTTGTTTCTCTAGGATAATTGGCTAAAGTGGGACTCAGAGTGGCTAGATCTTATGCTGGTTCTCTGCACATCGGTGAATTTCAGCATTGATTGCTAACCCCAACCATTAAAAAAATCATGAGATCAGCTTAAAAATCAGGAGATTAATAAGAATGAATTTTGGATTCTTTTCATTGGTCTGTGGGGTTTCGAGCCTTTGGGATTTGTCATAAGGGCGCCTTTACCCCATACTGCCCTGTTGGCCGAGTGTACTAGGGTTGGCACCCCCCCCCCTTAGTTTCCCTTTCCGAGGTTGGTCTTCTCAGCTTCCCAGATACAGGTCTGTGTGGGAGATGTGGCTTAGCTCGCCAGCCAAGTCACAACAAATGTAATCCCTTCTAAGGTACCAAGAGTCCAAACAGAAAAGTTCTAAGCAAACAAAAACGTTCTTCTACCCTTCAGGCCTTCTCTTCAGCCCACCTGCTGGGCCTTGTTTGCAGCCCCTTTCTCAAGCCCCACCTCCTCCCTGGGCTTCAGAGCCTAAATTGCTACCGAAGCTATTTTTAGTGCCATAATGCAAGCCCGAGTCTGTCAACCCAGGCTCTGAGACTTGCTGCTGTGGGCAACCACTTGCGTGTAGACGCACCCTAAGGATTCAAGGGTAATGCAGTCTCCAGTCTCTTTTAAGCCTTGGTCTCCCTGCCTAAACTGCCAACAAGGATGGTAATTAGTATCAGTTGTGAGGGTGATGTGATTATAGGGGTTTTAGTGTAACCCACAAGCATCATAAACAGTTTTTAGCCAAAAGACATTTCTTTAAACTATTCAAATCACATTTGCAGGCCCTAACTTGTTCCAGGATTCCACTACCTCCTTTTCAGAAACATAAAAATTTGATTTCCCCCCTGACTAACTTGCTTATAACTAAAGCCAAAGGACCAGTCCCAAAAATGTGTTCCACACCCTCAGAGAGGAGAGCAATATGACATTTGTGAGCGATTAATTTGATTTGATCATAACTGGATTTTTTTTAAGCAATGCCAGAGCAAACAAAGGCCTGATCCTTCAATTGGTTGAACAGAGAGCTGCAAATGGAATTGGGAACAAAGATGTTTCCGTGTTCATACGCCTAGGTCCTAGTTTTTTTTTACATGGAATTCAAGTTGCCAACATTTTTATTTGTGGGAACAAGTGTCCTGAATCTTATTAACCGTTGACCTTTACATCATAATACCAAAAGAAATCCCATTATAATTCTTCATAGCTCTTAATTCATTTAGTCCCGGCAAAAAGTAGCATAATGACAACCCTAAATCCTCATCTATTCAACAGTCATGACCAGGGCATCAGCGTTACCAGCTTCCCAACAATGCACTGTAAATACATTCAGGGGTGAAAGAGATTTTGGCCTTCCGATCATTTGGCTTCTCTGTTAAGACTGCCAACAAGGATGCCACCTGTGGATCTGGCTGGCTTTTGTTGAGTACTTAAGTTATTTAGGGTGAGGAAAGTATGGGATGGTGGCAGTTTTGCTCTCACTGCATTCCAAAATTGGACACACTTGTTTTCTGCCTTCCGGAATTTGTAGTGGACTGAAATACTACAGTGTTCGGGATGACTTGTATTAATTAACAATTTTTGTCATGCAGACAACTGTCCACCAGGATGTGGACAGAGACCATTAATCATTTCACCCAACAGTTTTTGGATTCTATCAACATTTGTTCATTATTTACCTGGAAGGAGCCAAACCAGACATGTAAATGTGAAAAGGCCTGCAATCCATCACTGTACCTTGAGCCCTCTAGTCTTCTGCCTTAATTATTCATTAGGAAAACATCCCAATGGTATCGGAGGGGTGCTTAAGGTTTGCCCAGAAATTGCAGGGGATAATAGAAGCTCCTGCTAAGTGTCAGAACCAAAGACTGTTCTTGAGATCAATATTTTTCAAAGCAGATAGTTGGTACTAGAGTTGGAGCCCACTTACTCCAATGTCCAGCAGACTATCTCTCAAAGGAGCTAACCATTCCCTGAAAGATCACCGTGGAAACAGCAGAGCTGGTTTTGAAGTGAGAAACTGGCCAGACAGCATAAGAATCTAACTATAAACACCCTAATAATGCAGACTGTGTAGGGTCAGAAGTTTGTCTCTCTTGGGGTACCCAGGTATTTTCAAAGAGTACCTGCCTGGATGAGCAAAGTCCAGAGGGATTCAATCAATAATGCTAGCGTATACAGGCAAGCAATAGGCCAGTCATCTCATCTCTTCGGTCACAGCCCTACGCCCACTGAAATCAACTGGAGTCTTTACATTGACATCAGAGGGCTTTTGGACAATGCCCTAATTTATAACTAAACTGACTCTTTTATCAGTGAAACACTTTAATAAGCAGCATAGTGTGGAGCCTACTATACAAGTCCTCTTCAATCCAACCTATTTGATTTTGCCTAAATGGCAGAATCTGAAACCCTTTAACTTCCCCCATTCATGCATCCTTCCCACTTTGCTGTGTCTTGTTTGCAATGATACTTGAATGTTGACCAGTTTTGCCTTGCTGCTCACTTTACTTCTCATCTCCGCAATATTCATTTATTTCCCCCCCTTTTGGAATAAAACTTGCTGTGCGCAACTTCTTATCTCTCCATGAATGGATCTGAAGACATGTTCTAGCTCAACTTGAAGCCATAGGGTTGATTCAGGAAGCACTGGATGAAATTATATGGCCAGACTAGATGATCACAATGGTTCCTCCTGGCCTTAAAATCTACGAAAATTGCACACACACTGTGATCTTCCTTGGTGGCACATATCCTGAGCTTAGCACTATCTTTGTTAACAATTTACAGCAGCGTATGATTTTCAATGGATTAGTTGGCCAAATGAATGCCAATTTCACCAGCACACTCACAGGTATTTCAGTCCATTGTGAACTAATTCCCCGCACTTCCTACTTCCTGCCACTTTATCACTAAAGCTGTTAAAAAAAAAAAGAATAAAGATTTTGTAAAATTATTTTTATTTTTAGAATGGCTTGGGTATATTTCATTCTCTCTCCACCTACTGAAAAATAGCAAGACCATTTTGGCTAAAACTTTCCAAATTGTCAGAGAAGAAGCCTGGAAAATATCTCCCTAAAAGGTAAAAACTTTAGGAAGTTATAATTATTGAAAACTTTGTGCACGTGGAAATAGATAGATAGATGGATAGTTTAGATAGATAGATCAGATAGATAGATAGATGGATGTCAGGTCTTCTGAGCTGCTACTCACTATTCTGAACCTGGATGAAAAATCCCTTTAGTATTATCCTGATTTATTGTGACAGTTGATGAGTGCTAGGGCTAAAAAGGTCAGAATATCTACTGTCCTGGGAATGCCTAGTAAATATGCAGAGAAAAGCAGCTGAAAGGAGAAATAGAAGACCTGCCACACAGAGGTTTATGCGGTAATTCCAATATCAGGCACAAAGATGAATACTGCAAAATCTCCACTAACAATTTAAGTTAAAATAAGTTTCATTGTTGCAAATAAACCATGGCAATAACACACTGGGTATTATATTTCTAGGCTTAGAAGGATTTGATTTTTATCAGTAAATGTTAATTTCACCGTATACACACAGACTGACAAAAATATTTCCCTCTATAATAATCAAAATCTACAGACAGTTTGATATAAGGATATTTACTTTGCATATTTTGATATGCAATGTTGACAACTTGTGTTTTAATGGTTATAAAGGTTTAACATTTTTTAATTTCAACGCCTACTGTCATTAAATAATTATTATCTGACACTCCTGTAATTTCCTGGAACTGTAAAAATTTAAAATAGATAAATATACAACGGTGAAGCTTTAAGTAAATAAAAATACAAAAAACCCCCCCCAATATTCTGTCAAATTTACAAATAATAATAGAATTCTCCCAAGCCTATAGATATATCTGTATGTATGATGCTCATGACAATAGAGGGCAAGACTATTCGAATGATAAATGGGTACTGTAATAGGTATTGTACAAAGTTAAAATTTGAGCCATCTCTTAAAAAAACTCTGCCCCTCTACATTTCTAACAGGTCCTGGATTGGTACGTATTTAGAGTCAACTTCTGCCCTTTTTTACTGAACTCGATTCACCGGTAGAAGATTAAGATGAGATCCAGGACAGTAATAGGAAGTAAAGTCAGTCTATCCGCTTCCTAAAGAAGACTTGATACCAATGACTTTTGCTAGAGGGTAATTTTCAATTCTAAACATACCGTGAACTCAAAGTTTGGCCACAATTTACTTTAATAAACTGACGACTTTGTAAGAAGGATCTCTTTGCGTAAGTCCCAACTGAAGTCAATAGGAGTTTTGCCATTGAATTCATTGGGGCCCGGATTTCACCCCTTTAGCTCAAGTGGTATGAGCCTGTGTTTTGGGGTCGGACGATCTGAATTTCTCAGTGAATGTGTTTTCACAGTGCCCAGGGCTGGTCAAAATTTTCCCATTTCACCTTGTTTTTCTGATACAAAACTGCTGTTTTGACTAAATGGACATTTTCAGGGCACGTGTCTGCTTTCCTCAACAAAAGTTGGGATTTTTCATTGGAAAACAGAAAATCAGTGCAAGGGTGTGGGGTGTGTGTGCGGATGTGGCAGGGCAAAGAGGGGTAGTTTTTTAACTAAAAGACAAAACAACCTTTGTTCTTACTTTTTTGCCACAAGTCCAATTTTTCCATTGAAAATGACAATGAAAATTATTTTCATTTTGGGCAAAATATTCTGGGTGGGCCGCGGAGGGACGTTTTTCAAACACCTCTGAGAGGGAGAACCATGTAGTCCTAAATATTAAAAATCTCCCTCGCCATCTTAGACATGAAATGCCATCAACATTGTATCTAAGCATCAGCATCAAGCCACAGCCCTAAGAAGTTAAATAAGCCCACGAGTTCTTACGGGCAAAAATATTATCTTGTTTTGGTGACAGGAGCAAGAAGAATGCTTCTAAGCAAATGTTATGTGCTTTATCTGGATTTGAAGATCTACTACAAATTACTTGGTCTGTTCGCTTCAGGATTCATTGTTCTGGGGCTTAGAGGGATAAAGTGGTACAAAGGAGCAAGAGATAATTTCCGCACAAAAGGCCTCCATGGCAGAGCCTTTGAAGTTACACTAAGAAAGCCTTGCTAGGCCATTAGCTGACACACAGCAGAAACCTGAACTGTTTCCATGAGCGCTACAAGCAGAGCTATTTTCTGCACAATTAGTCATAAAAAGGGCCAATGTAAACTGTGTCGGGAGGTCTCAATTCTTTACATTCTCCATGCCGTGAATCAGATGTTATGTATAACGTTTTGTTGCCATTTAGCCCTCGGGCTGCTTTGCAACGAGCAGCCAGCAGTCTCTATCCCTCGTTTTCTCTGACACTGATTTTCAATGCCTTTGGCACAACCCGAGTGTTTATTGTAGTTCAACTTCACAAGAATTAAGCAATCAGCTGAAATACAAAATCAAGTGCTGTATATTCACCGTTGCAGCAAATATTTACTGGCTCCTTTACTGCTTCTCCAAACTGTGTATTTTTTGAGACAGGTCTAACTTAACATTTGCAGAGGCTGAGTGATTAGTGCATCAGAAAGACGCCATGCTATTTTAGTAAGCAGTCAACACGTATTGCCCTCTGGATTTTTTAACCTCTCCACTGTGTCAATCCACTCTCCCTCGGTGACCTCATACACACTCTCCTGCCAGCAAACTCCATTCCTTAAAATGTTGTGCTCCTATCTTTTCATCATTATGCTCCATATTTGAGGTTTATTAATGCCCTGGAGTTGCCCCATCTGCTTAGAGGTTCTTTCATCCTTCTGAATCACTCTCTTGACATCTCATTTTACAATTAAAGATGGCCCTGACCCCAACACCTAGAACAACTCCTGGCGTCTGTAGAACATTGGAGCTAAATGCAGATCCAGTCTTTGCGAGCTGGGCCCATGTCTATCTAAAAAATTTCCTTTCCTCTTCAGCTACCTTTTGCTGCAAAGTGTTTTCTCATAGTGCAAATACACGACATGTTAAAATGAAATGAATTGAATGCATTGGGCCAGGATTAATAGATTTCAGGACTGGATGAGAACTCCTTTGTGTGATGCAAAATATTGCCAATGAAATCTAAAATCTTACAAAGTTCACCTCGTTTGGTTCCATAACAAACTAGAAGGAAACTCAGACCAGGTTGGTCAAAAGCTTTGTGGGGGCTGGTGCTTTTTAAAAAAGAAGCTGGGCCCAGTTTTAAGCAAACCAGGATGGATTTAAACTGTTCGAACTAAAGGACAACCCTGGCACAAGAACAAATGGGTATACACTGGCCATAAATACACGTAAGTCAGAAATTGGAAGAACGGTTCTATCTATCAGAGTGAGGTTCTGGAACAGCCTTCCAATAGGAGTAGCAGCAGCAAACAACCGAATTAGTTTAAAGATGGAGTTTAGTAAGTTTTTGAGTGGGTTTAAATGATGGAATTACCAGAGTAGCAGGAGATTGGAGTTGAGGTCCCTTCCAGTCCTACATCCTAAGTCCTATATCCTAGGTTCTTATGGATTTATGGTTTAATGTCAAAACCCTATAATATTTGTGATTCCACGTGGTTCCAATGTGAAATGCTGCAGTTCTTCTCTCCTTTTGCTCTGGGATTCTGCTTTCCCACCATCATGACAGCACTAACCCCGAGCTACCAAGTGCAGACATTCCTTTTTCTAACACAGCTCCCTCTTCCATTCAGTTAAGCGTTAAGTCCAATCGAACACTAATAGAGCTGGTAGGAAAAGGCAGAAACATTTTGGTAATAGATTTTCAAAATGTTGTGCAATCAGTTCTTTGTTCAAAATGTCAAATGTTGGAAAAAATAGTGAAAAACTGTTAAAAATAAATTCTCAAAAGTGTTTACCAAAAAAACCCCCAAACTTTGAAAATTCTAAAAATTTTAACGCACTCCAATTAATAGTAAGCAATGTTCATCACAATGTTTTCTTTTCTTTTCTCTTATTGTCACGAACACTGAATTAACTCACAATATGCTCCTCCAAACTGTCCCCTTCTGTGGTGGGCATTGATCCTGACCGGGGGCTCCTGGGCACGAGCATAATAGAAACATTTAAGAAGAAGGACATCAAGTAGCAACAAGATTAATAGGGGCAAATGTGGTGCGAGTTTCTTTACTACAGTACCTTACTGCTGATTTTCAGCACCTCTGCCATTCCAGTCTTCCCTTTCTCCATGGGCACATTCATCCACACCCAGACAGACACATCTACTTAATACACCCAATCTTGACCTTCATCATCCTCTGCTGGTCTAGCCATGCCTCTTTCCCAGATGGAGCTTGCATCCATACATGCACCCCTCCCCCATGCACCCCTCCCCCATAATTAACCTCAGTCCTAAATTCTCTTTTGCTCCTTTATGCTAGGTAACGGGGCTGGAGTGGCATAAATTGGCCCTAAAAGTCCCAGTTCACACCAAGGGAAGACTCCCTCAGCACACGCACTGTGGAAGCCAATCCGAAGGCTGCCCTCTGCACACTCCTCCACAAACATAGCATGTGGCTAGGGCCCTACCAAATTCACGGCCATGAAAAACACATCACGGACCATGAAAGCTGGTCTCCCCCTGTGAAATCCGGTCTGTTGTGTGCTTTTACCCTACACTATACAGATTTCACGGGGGAGACCAGCGTTTCTCAAATTGGGGGTCCTGACCCAAAAGGGAGTTGCAGGGGGGGGTCACAGGGTTATTTTAGGGGGAGTCGCTGTAGTGCCACCCTTACTTCTGCACTGGCTTTAGAGCTGGGCGGCCGGAGAGTGGTGGCTGTTAGCCGGGTCCCAGCTGCTGAAGGCAGCACCATACCATGCCATCCTTACTTCTGCGCTGCTGCTGGTGGCAACGCTGCCTTCAGAGATGGGCTCCCAGCCAGCAGTCACCACTCTCTGGTTGCCCAGCTCTGAAGGCAGCGTTGCCACCAGCAGCAGCACAGAAGTAAGGGTAGCAGAACCGCAATCCCCCCGACAATAACCTTGTGACCCCCCAACTCCTTTTTGGGTCAGGACCCCGACCATTACAAACACCGTAACATTTCAGATTTAAATAGCTGAAATCACGAAAAGGACTATTTTAAAAATCCTATGACCGTGAAATTGACCAAAATGGACGGTGAATTTGGCAGGGCTCTACACATGGCACAGAAGGCTTGACTGAGGCAGGTCTGGGGGTAGGAGGGAGCACTGCGGAGATACCAGGCAGCCTGGAGAGACTGCTGCAATTTAAAGAGTCCCGGACCAGGATATCTTAGCTATGCTGGGGGCTGCTCCAGCCCCTGGAAAAGGCCAAGATCAGGAGGGAGCAAAGATCACTTAAAGCCCTGCATCTGCCTGGTTTTGTGCTGCACCTCTTAAATGGGCAACGCAAAATTGCACCGGTGGTGTCTGTCCTTTTCAGAAAAGCTGATTGTAGAGGTAGGGGAATGAGAGTCATAACAATGTTTTGCACTTCCAAGTATTACATGAATGGGTGTGTGTGTGTGTGTGTGGGGGTGGCTTTCTGATTCCTTATCTTGGGTGGGGGGAATTGAGACTAAAGTGTGAGTTCAAGTACTTCCGTGCAAACGACGGTTTCGTAAAGCAGGCCCGCACGAACACGACGCAGCCCCAGTTTAGATGCAGCCGAAGAAATCTTTTCCCCATCTTATTTGATGTGGTTCTTCTCGGCCGTGCAAAGCACTGACTCACAGCTGCTTTCAAGCATTGTCATTGGAATTAAGAAATAAAACAAAAGGGCAAAAAGCGCAGCACTTTGAACCCCACGTGGGCCCCACCTGCCACTTCATTTTTCCTTACATGTAATCACCTCTCCTGCTACAATTGTTCAGCACTTACAAAATACATTTTGGACCCGGGCCACCCTGTAGATTATTGGGGAGTGACTTAAAGCCCAAAGTCCATGAGGTTACTCCAGATGGATGCCCGTGTAACTGCGAGCAGATTTTGGTCCCCCCGTGTCTCATTTAGAGCCACAGTGCCGTGCTGTACATAGAGAATCAAGCCCCAAAACCTGCACAGACTCACAAAGAATCAGTCCAAGATATTGTTTCTTGCTGTCCCTAGAGATAGTGAAAATTCATTCTTTAAGCACATCTCTGTGCTCATGTCTTCCCTTCTTAGCTCTTTCATTCTGCTTAGTTCTCTTGACTATGTGTCTGTGTCTTTCTCCCACGGTGTCATCTTTGTTTCTTCTCCCATGCTGTCACCTCTGTGTTTGTCTAACTGTTTGTCTACAGAAAATGGGTTTTTGATCAAAAAACAATTCTTTGGCCGAAAGTGTCTGGTTTCTGAGGAAAAAAATTGATTTTTCACCAAAAAAAGAAAACTCAAACCTAAAACGCTTTCATTTTTGGCCAATCAGCCCCCCGCAATTCAATTAAAAATGCCATCACAGTTCCTCACGTGAATTATAATTTGGCTGTGTCATAACCCCATTCGCCTCTATGGGCTGGGTTCCCCAGCTGGACTACATTTCCCACTATGCACATGGCCGAGGACTCCCAGAATGCATTACAGCAGCTCAGCAAGAGGGTGCAGAAAACAAAGGCAGCACATTTTCATGCACATATACCACACAGTGGAATTTTCCCACTGAGAGCGAGCACAAAAGAACATAAGGAGGCCCTACTGGGTCAGACCAAAGGTCCATCTAGCCCAGTATCCTGCCTTCCATCAGTGGCCAGTGCCAGGTGCCCCAGAGGGAATGAACAGAATGGGTAATCATCAAGTGATCCATCTCTTGTTGCTCATTCCCAGCTTCTGGCAAACAGAGGCTAGGGACATCATTCCTGCCCATCCTGGCTAATAGCCATTGATGGACCTAGCCTCATGAATTTATCTAGTTCTTTTTTGAACCCTGTTATGGTCTTGGCCTTCACAACATCCTCTGGCAAGGAGTTCCACAGGTTGACTGTGTGTTGTGTGAAGAAATACTTCCTTTTATTTGGTCAAAGGATGACCACTACATTTTACTGTAAATACATTAAATACATTAACTGTTGATTGGACATTGGGGTTTGATTCTAAAGAGAAGAGGAAGACAGTATAGGAAGGTGTCCACCTTTTACATAAGTGCCATTCATGATCTTATTATCTTAGACCTGTTTCTTTGGGATCTCAGTTTACTCCTCTTTCTGATGCTAGATGAACCTGCAAAGAATGCATTTAAAATGCGAACAGGGTCTTTTTGCAGGGGAACTTAAAGAGGCAGGATTTTTTAAAATATTTTTTTTGCTTGCGATTACAACTGTGTGGGAACTGGCATTTCCATTTTGTGAGAAATTCCGTGATTTCAAAATTTGTTCCAAACTGGAATGAAAACAAAGAATATAGAAATTCCCCACAAAACAAAATTTAAAAAATCATTTTGGGTCAGATGAAAAAAGCTTCTTTTTTGACCTTTTCCTCTTTTTTAATGTTTATAATATAAAATAAAATAAATTTTGAAACGAAAAGTCATTTCCAAATGGGAAATTGATACCTTCTGTTCTGAAAGTGTCACAACAGAACATTTCACCCTGCTCATATTTTTTTAATATTTATTCCCAAACAAAAGTTAGCTGAAATTGACGTTTCTGTGGAAAGTTTTGATTTAAACAAAATGGAATTTTCTGATGAAAACATGTTCTGTTGGAAAACATTCAATCAGCTTTCCTTGTGACAGGAGCTGGAATGATATCACCAGGAAATGAAATCCATGGGGAAAATATAGTGCGGGCAGTAGCTTCGCACTGCCCTGCCTTTTCCAGGGGTGTGAGAGTACCTCACTATGACCCACTTAGTCCCGAGCCTCAGTTGAGACTACGGGCATCAGTGTTTATCCCTTTTACAAAAGACGGTTGTAACATGGAGGAAAGGAAAGGTTTTGTCCTTTCAATGGAAACAGATGCTTTTCACCACTATTTATAGGCTGCTTAAATAGCACGGTAAGAAATGTAACTACCATTATTCACATAAGTATTTACTGAGCACCATCAACAGGTTGGGCAGTGTTCACAGTCTGGAAGAGGATGCAACCTCTCTCCCAGGGGTGTTAATGACTTGGATTGCGGCTTTGGTAAAGTAGGCGGTCTCTTACTATCTGACTGAGATCACCAACTCATTTCACATACGCCACTGAAAAGCCCTAGACTAGGAACTACGCTCCAGTCAGTCACGACAGCTGGATTCAGACAGGTAACCTACGAGTGAAGTGTTTCATATCCCATCGCAAATCCTCCAAGCGATTTTGGAATGTATAAGGTCTTGCTTGCCAAAAGAAGGGGGTGGGAACCATTTCCAGAGCTCACAACTCTGGCTCCATTCTCTGCGAAGAAGATAACTAAAGCGATGTGAACACGTTACTAAAACAAACACAACGATAAACCCGAGCCTGACCTCAGCAGAGTGCAAGGCTGAGGAAAGCTCCTGACAGTCAGGGAAAACTCTTCTTGCACTCTGAACATTTCAGCTAGTTTTCAAAAATATTTCTGTCTCACCCTCAGCTAGAACCCAATCCTACAGGATTGGGATCTGATTCTGGGTATGGCCCAGGCTGAAAAGCACAATGTGCATGGCCTTCCTTATAGAAAAGCCTTTTGGAATTTAATAAGGATGCAATCAATAGGCTTTTACAGAAAATCAACAGGGTTGTGTAGATATTACTCTAAAGATCTAGTGAATTGAATATAAAAATGATAATCTTTCTATAAGGGGTTTTGAATCATCCAATAGAATGCTTTGGTATAGCTATAATTCTCTATTAAATTCTACAGGATAGTTTAAAAAAACCTATAGAAAGGTTAGAGAGACAAGGTGGATGAGGTAATATCTTTTATTAGACCAACAATAAATTAAGAATGTACATGGCGACCACCACACTGCATATAGAAAGGTTATAATTTCCTATTAAATTCCATACCCCTTTTCTAAAAGTCTGGACTGAAAACCACAAATGTAACCTTGCGATGCACGGGATAGGTTTCCCAGATTCTGATTTGCATTTTTCAGCTGAACTTGAGTGGTTAAACAGATGCCCTTTACCTCTTAGAGGAATCAGATCCTATAGGTTCATTTGGATCGTGACTGCAAAACCTTAAACTGAAATGGGGTGATTCATAAGAGACAAAATGTGCGTTTGAACAACAACACGGATGCCCACTCACTCAGATGTTGACCACTTTGGAGATACAGGACATACTTCCACGTTGACACAGAGCATGTTGAATGCTTTCTAGGTCAGCGTTCTTCATGTGGACGACAGCTGGTAGGAAGTAAACCTCCATTCAAATTCCTTTTAAAAGAACAGTGCCATGCTCTATTTTACAAGGCTCTTAAAAAAAAAAAAAAAAAACTGGTTATTAAAACACTGGAATCCCTAGTTACTGACACTTCAATAACCATGGGTTCCATCACCTAGGCGACAGATGCTTCGTGCTTTTTCCTAGAATAACTTAGCTGGCCGCTGGATGTCATTGTTTCAGAAAACTACAGAAGGAAGTTCACAAATCAGGCTGCGAATATGGAGAGGTGACGTCACCCAAGTCTGCAAATGGCCGTTTATCTTAGGTTGCCAATGCCACTTATTTCTGCCTCTGACTGGGGTCATTTGGTGTCAGAGCATAAATGTACAGAACCTGGTGGCAACGTATAATGAGTATCGTTCAGCATTCCACCAGACTCTGCAGGCAAATTCATAGGACTTTCTGCACAATGTATGCACCAACAAATCACCCTGTCTGTTTGGAAGAATGGTTCTCTCCTTTCTCCTTCTGCCACTCCAGTTAAATCCCAGTGAGATGTAGCCTTCAGAGCCTACAGGGACCATTGACATGGGAATATCAGAAACCATCAGCAATTATTTTTACTCTTTATTTTCTTTTTCTTTCAATGGAAAACAAAAGAAGGGAATTAGATTAGAGGGAAGGAGGGTCATGTGATTAAGGATCGTACTTGAGAGTCAAGAAAATTAGGTTCTCTTCCCAGCTGTGGTACAGATTTCCTCTCTGATCTTGGCCAATTAACCTCTCAGCTTGTCTGTCTTCCTATTTGTAAAATCGGGATTGGTCCTGCTTTGAGCAGGGGGTTGGACTAGATGACTTCCTGAGGTCCCTTCCAACCCTGATATTCTATGATTCTATGATAGTAATACAGTACCTTGCAGAAGGGTGTATAGTGTTTCTAAGATGATTTGAGATCCCTGGATAGACGACACAACATAATCACAAATCCTTATCATTATTAAATGCAAAAACTACATACATATCTTACTCCTTCTAAATATAATATAAAAGCTGTCAGCACGATCCTGCAGTCACTTACATGCATGCATTCATTGACACATGTGAACAGTCTTGTTGAGAACTCAGTGGGAATATTGTGTGTAAAATTAACTCATGTGCATAAATATTGGCAGGATTGGGCCTATATTCATTTAATATTTGGGTTACGAATGTAAATGTAGAAAAGTCAGGCAATGGAAAGTTATGCTTCTCAGAGTACTATTAATTTACACAAATTGGGCCTACAAAGTATTTTTTACTACTCATTTATCGTTAATTAGACCATCAAATGTATACCTACATTTTATTCTGTTCATGTCCTTATAGACCAAATTCTGTTCTCAGTTATATGATTATAAATCTAGACGAATTCCACTGGAGTCTCAGTGTTTTGTGTGTATAAATGTACAGATATACTGGTTTTCCATACATGTATAAATTGAGGGAAGGGGAGAAACTCTGGTTTCCACTGGCATAAACTCTGTTGGTTTTCACGATTACCTTTTGTTGCCAAGGCATGAAAGTAGAAAAATTAATAACGAAGGGCACCATTTATTTGACAACTCAAATACGTATATTTCCTCATTATCCCTTATATGAATTTGGCCCAGTAGGTAGCCAGTGAGCCTAGAGATTCACCTAGAGATTTTGTCAATTTCACAAGAAATGGCTGTCCCCTATTATACTTGGTCAGTTTCAATAGTTTAGTGGTTTGGGTAAGTTATTACAGAAGTTTGGAAACCTCAAAATATACACAACATGTTTCAAAAAGCCTTGTGGTTACGTGGGCCCAAGTGTACTTGAGTTGTATGTTAAAATTCAAGCAAGCAAGCAAAATCTTGTTGCTCAGTCCCCTTTAAATCACACTCACACACACAAATAAGTTTGCATTCCAATTTTTAGCTCTACGTATTCATACTATTCACCACAGAATAACAGCCCCTGTTTAAATATCACTGAGCAAATATCACTGAGCAAAATTGTTCACACATGCGGACTAAAGAGATACAGCACCGCTGCAGCTTTATGGTTTCTGAGTGACAGCATTAATAAGATTATGCTTGATATTTCTTTTAGTAAAGCTGGACAACATTCAAGCAAAGCCTGGATTTTGTTTTAACAGTATGTTAAGAGAACCCCGAGTCTGGCACAGCTGGAAATCCATACTGCTGAACAAAACTTGGCATTGCCAGCATTTCTCCTTGTCCCAGCCTCCCAGGACAGATATAATGAATGTTTATGTATATATCATTTTAAATATCTATTATTAGCTTGGTCAAGGTTAGAGCTCTGGGTAACAGAGCTGGAGGGAATGTGAAGAATGATTTTCTTAAAAATGAATTGCACAAATTGAGCAAGCCACAGTTTATAAGGTGTCCGGTGGTATGGACTGTATTTAAAACACAGAGACCAAAAGAAAGGAGAATGAATCCAAGAGATAAGAAAACCAAAGGAGTTGTCATCACCTTACTGCTTAATGCCCCAATTCAGCAAAGTATTTAAGCACATGCTTAACTTTAAAAGCACGTGAGCTGTCTCATTGACTTCTCTTTCATTTAAAATTAATTACATGCTTTACAGAATCATGGCCTAACAGCAGACAGCCACAACTGATGTAAATCAAACTATATCAGCATGCACCATCTAGAGAACAGGCCCTGAGACTTTCAAGATAAAGAAAGGAAGAAATAACCAAGGACAGAGGGGAAGATTTAATGCTTAATTTTTCCTCTGAAAAATTGAAAACTTGCCACATGCACAAACACACACACACGAGAAAAGTTTCTTAAGGATAAATGTGATCCCTCCAAATGCCCTTTGACTGTTCTTTGTGTTTTTTATTTATAAAGGTACAACAGTGCTCTCTCTCTCTCTCTCTCTCTCTCGCTCACACACACACACACACACACACGTTCACTTGCAATCTTCAAAATATTTCATTTCAATTCAAATGACCCCCCCCTTATTCGAGCAGAAGTTTGTTTCTCCATGCCCAGTGCTGACATTCTGATTCTACGCTCTCACTAGCTCCAGAAAATGTTTGATTTGGGGGATCATCCCTCCAGAATATCTGTGAGTGTAAAAGATCCTCCAATCCCTGATTGTCAGTTTCCACCAAGCGGTCTCCATGGCATTGTGGAAGGGGGCCAGTAATGAGGGATTGCTCCTGCACCCTGAAAAACACGGGCACCTGTGGATTGCCATACCAGATCACCCAGGATCCAGTCTAGTATCCTGTGACTGACACTGGTTAGTACCAGCTCCACAGGAAGGTCCAAGTAACACCATCCCACCCCCAAAGCTGACAATAATGGAATAACCTGCTGGCTAACCCCTATCAGCTAGTGAGGCTTAGGCCTTGATGGCCTTCCAGGCTTGCCCACTCTCCTCAAAGATATCACAACTTGTGTGATTTATTCAGGAGACTTCATGCCAAGCCCAACTCTTACTTGACATCCAGAAACTTTCTCATCCCTCCTAAATTGATGATCTAGTGGGATCCCATCTCTCAATCCTCAATAGACCAACCAACCAACCAACCAGTCAACAAAACCCCTTGATATGGGAATTTACATAGATAGGAGGGGCAGCCATAGCACGCCAGGGGTTACAATACCTCCAGGGTCCTGCATTGCTACATAGTGTTTGCAGCAGACATGGGAGAGACTCAACAGAGGTTGAATACTCTTTAGACAAACACCCAAAAGTCTAGAATTCTTGCTGGAAATATTCAAGGTCAGGCTTCCTTATTGCTATTATTTGTTTGCATTGCAGTAATGTCTAGGGGCCTCTACCAGGGATCAAGGGTCCACTGTGATAGGCCAAGTGCATGTACATTTTATCAGGCCTGGAGATACTGTAAGATCAGCTTCTCTCAGAGGATTTCTGTATTTGTGCTATTGGATCATAACGAGGAATGCCGAAGTAGGCAAGAGTGAATAAATAAATACCAGTCAAGCTTTCAGAACCTCAGAAAGGGTTCTGTTTAGTTTGAGTTTTGGAGGCTTCAGTACCAAGTCCGAACTTTTCTAGTCCTAAATCACCATCAAAATTTCCATCCATCCCATCTCTCCATCAAATACCCCCACAATAACGGATCAGCAGCCAACCTTGTTCTGTTCAGCCTTAAACAACTTGCTTTAAACACTGGGTTGGGGCTCCAGGCTTGCAAGGCCGTACCACGGCGGTAAGGTACTCTGGCGCATTGGACAGGAATCTGACAAAGTCAGGCTGGATCCCAGGAAGCGTCAGACCACCACTCCGGAGGGAGGTGCCAAAGATGCAGCCTGTGGGATGGCCCTCAAGATATATTTATGTACCCTATGTGACATATTCAATTTATGCAGAACTGAAACTTCCATTTTTTGTAAAAAATAAATAAGTTTCTAGCTTTCCTGTTGGCAGAGATAATCTTCCAAATGTGAACTGAGGGTAGACTGATGCCATCTGCCTGAGTTTGCAGACAGCCTGAATTAGGCACTCAGAGGTGCAAGCTCCTTTGCCCCCTATTAATCTGATTCAAGAGTCAACTCTAAAGCCCAATGAGGACATTTCCTTGTCAACATTAACTAGTCCATTGCTGATCAATTTAGTGGGAGGAAGGTGGGTACAGGGTGGTCATGAAGCTCCTGGGGTTGGAAATCAGGAGTTGCTACTGGGAAAGAAAAGCAGACACCCTACGAAGGCAGAGAAGACAGAAAGACACAGCTTATGGGAGGTGGGGAAGGAAGAAAAGCAAAGAGCAGAAGTAGCTTTGATCTAAAGAGGAGCAGATTTTCCAGTGCAGAGATGAAATGCGACAATAAAGTGCAGAATAAATAATGAATACAAGTTTAATTATTGCACAGAAGCTGTGTTCTCCCCTTGATCTCTGTGCAAACCTCCTACTGACACCCGGGCTAGGCTGGAGTACCAAGTCTGGAATTTATATCCCAGCCCACACAGCATCATTTAACATGGAGTCCAGCCCCCTCCTCCCGGTGGGGTTGACACCCCTGCTGGACAAACAGCCTCCGTTCCAAATGGAAGTTCCAGCAGAGGATTAAATACATATTTATTTCACAAGAAGGGGAGTCAGGTCTTGCAAAATCTACAACAGACTGGACTGCCAATCCTTGTCTTCATGCGATTTCCCAGCACTGATAGGGGGTGATTTGTGGGCAAAACGATCCCTTTGATCAAATTTGTGTTTATTAATAAGAAAAAGCTGGAAACAAACACTCCCATCCTCCCCCACCCCATAAAGCCCTGTTTTCCAGTTTATTATGTCACAGCTGGGGAGGGGTTAGCAAAATATTGAAGGACATACATATAAACCGGGGAGGGAAAAGAGAACTTACAGACCCTCTCCCCACATCTGAAATGTTCCAGTGCCCCGGCCCATGCTTCATAATGCACACACAAGCAATTGAAACTAGTTTCTTGTCTCATACAGTATCAGAGGGGTAGCCGTGTTAGTCTGGATCTGTAAAAAGCAACAGAGAGTCCTGGGGCACCTTAAAGACTAACCAATGTATTGGAGCATAAGCTTTCATGGGTGGTGTCTGACGAAGTGGGCATTCACCCACGAAAGCTTATGCTCCAATACATCGGTTAGTCTTTAAGGTGCCACAGGACTTTGTTGCTTGTCTCATACAGTTGACTTAAGTATTGAAAATCTACTTTTCACTAAATATTAACTATTCATTACAGCCATAAATAACTCATCCGGCATTTATGCATTTACAGTAATATCCTAATGGAATTAGAGTGCAGACTAGGGTTTTTTTTCCCCTCCCCACCTAGCCATGAAACACAATCCACAGCGATCCATCAGTGTGTCTCTAGTAGCTATTTATAAAAGGACCTCTCTTTACCCTTAAAATTGTACTCATGGAGAGGACAGTTTCAGCATGGGAAGAAATCAGAAGCCACCTCAGCAATATTGGGGGGGGTTGCAAAGTTTCTGTGACATTGTAATTTAGATTGAGCTAGATAGTTTTCTCCCATTCCGCCTAGAACTAATAGCCATATGGGCATTTAAATAATTATCCAGGCCTTTCAGATGCATGTACAACGTTTTAAACTGGAAATATTGTCTGCCAATAAACAAAGACAGATGGACAGATTTGAAAAGTATTAATGGACATTGCACATTGATAGGGAGGCAGTCAAGAAGCTCACTGGAGAATAAGTTTAATTCAGAAGTTTGAAAACCTGAGGGTGCCTTGTGGTTTATGTCTCATGTTCCTAAGAGCTAATGCCTTAGATCATCTGTAGGGGTCAGGAAGGGAATCCCCTTTCCCTCCTCTCCCGCCCCAGTATAGTCTAGATTTGTGGCGGGGGTTCGTTTTTGTTTTTGTCTCTGTCTCCTACCTCTGAAGCATCAGAGATGGCCACCGCTGGAGATGGGACATTGGACAGGGTGGGACAATGCTCTGAGGTGGCACCGAGCATTCTCTCTCTCTCGTGCTTGACTGGCTGCTTCTTGCTCAGTCTAACTGATCATCATGTGTGGGGTCGGGAAGGAATTGACCTATCCCCGTCAGGTTGGCATTGACTCTGGGGGGTTCTCACCTTCCACTGAAGCATGGCAGGTGGATCATTTGCCCGGATTTACCTGGGTATATCTCAATCAATTCCTTGTCACTGCAGGGGTCTCCAGCATTGGTGTACCATGGTTCCTTCTAGCCTTCGGCACATACATGTCACACAATACAGTCTCCTGAGGGCTGTAATGCTTTGGTTTAATTTCAACTGTTGGGTTTAGTGTGAAGGTGCTGGGTGGTGTCCTCGGCCTGTGATATATAGGTGGGGCTAGATCATCTGCTAAGCCCTTCCAGCCTTAAATTCTCTACTTCAATCCCCTATGAATAAACAATAACAGCAATCAAGTACTACAACTGCACTATCCATATGAAGTTATGGATCCTCCCATTCTAGCAAACGGATGGCACCACACTCAAGAAGAGTGGCCCATGCATACATGTGTGTTTATTATTTAGCCGGATTTAACAATACGAAAGACACCGAAGCTAGAGCCAGTTGGGAATTTTTCGACAAAGCATTTTTTCATTGAAAAATGCCAATTAGTCAGAACCAAAACTGTTTGCAGGGAAGGGTCGGTTTCAACCAATTTCCTGTTTTAAACAATTTCAGGAAAAACTGTTTGGAAATTGTCAAAATAACCCATGTCACCATTTTCTAAATGACCATTTTCATTTTTCAGGTTTAAATGACTTTTCGTTTCAAAATTTAAGTTCATTGATAGTAAAAAAGAAAATTAAAAGGTCAAAAGTAAAATGAAACGTTTCAATTGACCCATTCTGATTTTTTTTTTTTCCTGCATTTTCAGGTCGTGAAAATTTTCAGAATTCTGACTTTTTATCCCATTTTGGGATGGGAAAAATTGTGAAATTTCAAAAAATCTCAGAGGATGGGAAACCGTTTCCTGCCCAGCTCTAGCCAACTGTCGGGGTGCGCGCCTCACCACTGCGGCGCCTCCTGCTGGTCTCTCAGGGAATTAGCTTCCAGCCTCCCAAGCACCCTCTATTGGCTGGTGTCTCGCTACTGCTGGGCACCTGTGTCCCTCCTGGACCCTGGTGCCGCTTTCCACTGGGGTGCTGTCCCCTGGCAGTAACCCCACAGTCTCTGGGTCTCCCTCCTCCCAGGGGACCCCACCCCCTATCCCCACCTCGCCTCAGTATATGGCTACTGCCCAGTCCCCATCTAGCTCCTGTTCACTGGGGCAGACTGCAGTATATAAGCCACTCATCACAGGCAGGGGGGGTTGGACCTGCTGTCTCTGCCTTCCCTTGGGCTGCCCCCTGCAACCTCAGCACCTATTCAGCCATATACCAGGCCTGCAGCCTGGGGGGTTTCCAGGCCAGAGCTCCCCAGCCTCTCTGGCCTTCCCCCAGCCCTGCTCCACCTCAGGTACACTCCCCAGCAGCCAGGCCCCTCCCTCTCAAAGGCGAGAGAGTATCTGTCTGCTCCTAGCCCACTGCCCTCTTATAAGGGCCAGCTGGGCCCTCCTTAAGCCATCCTTGGCCTGATTGGGGCGTGGCCCCCAGCTGAGGCTGCCTTCCCCAATCAGCCCTGCTTTTCCTTCCCTGCCACAGCCCTCTCCCCGGGCTGTTTTAAGCCTTTTAAGGCAGGAGCAGGTGACCCTCCCGCTACACCAACACACAAGTTCAAGCTGAGCCAGCAACAAAATTCATATTCAGATGATATCACCCCACAGCATAACACAGAACAGTTTACTGATGAATACAGCAGCAAAACACGTCCCCCATTCCATTCTTCCCAAACAACCCAGGACCCCGGCCCATCCCAGAAAGCTCCCCCCAAAAAGGTCCATAAATCTGGGCTATTGAACCAGGGCCGAAGTGTAGGGGCCAAAAGAAAAATGGAATTGCTACTGTCAAATAGTTCCCATTTCTATCTATTATAGTTATATGATCCCAAATACCTTAATGTTTGAGTCCCTCACAATGCTTACTGCGTTTAGCCTCATAGCACCCCTGTGAAGTAGGGATGCCCTATCATTCCCATTTCACAAATGGGGAACTGAAGCACAAAGAGATGAAGGACCAGATTTTTAAAGATATTTAGGCACCTAAAGATGCAGATAGGCACATAATGGGATTTTTCTAAAGTGCCTAATGCCAAACACCCACTTCTAAAAATCCCACTTGGGTGCCAATCTGCGACTTTAGGTACCTAAATACCTTTTAAAAACTGGCCCTAAATGACTTGTCCAAGGTGACACAGGAATTCTCTGGTGGATCGGGGAATTGAACCCAAGTCAGAACCTTACCACCACTGGACCATCCTTCCTCTTCCTCTAAAGCAGTGATGCAGCAAGAATTCTAGTAGGTACCTGGTTAGGGCAATGTGAGATTTCCTCCCACTATGGGTTAAGTGGCCACCTTTAGGGGTGACATTTTTCATTCCTCAGGCCCATTCAGTACTTGGCCACTGCCGAGATGTCCTGCCGAGATGGGAGACGGAGACAAAATCCTTATAAAGTCCTGCTGGCTTCAAAGGAACAAATCCGGGGATAAATCTACAGCTAAGTATTTAAGAAAATAATATTTCCTTCCCGGCTGGATTCAAACTGCTCCTCTTCATTTTCAGTACTCCACACAGTTCTGGCCTGGCCCTCTCTTCTCAGGTCCAGTGGCCCAACATCCCTGTCTGATGGTACTCAGGGTACCCAGGACTCTGACTCATCTTGTTATCCACAGCCACTAGTGAGTCCACAGTGGCTCAATGTTAGCGCCAGAACACCACCAGCCTGTCAGCCACTCAAGCAGTCTCCTCTGGGCTATACCAGCCCTGACTTCAGTAGGTACATAGAATCATAGAATAACAATAGGTAATAGAATCATAGAATATTAGGGTTGGAAGAGACCTCAGGAGGTCATCTAGTCCAACCCCCTGCTCAAAGCAGGACCAACACAAACTAAATCATCATCATCATCTGAGTCCCTTTGAAGGATTCTCATCTGATATCCAGCCCCTGACACTGGCTACTCACAGAAATCCCAGATCCTCTGCCTCCGAAGGAGCAGCGTACCCCAGTTTTACCTTAAACCCGCCGCTCCGGTATAGCACACAGCACTTGTAATAAAAGAAGGTTCATTTAAGAAAGGACAGAGATTCTACTAGAAACAAGTGAGAGTGCCGGACACAAATGATTACAATACAAAACAGAATCATAAAATGTGAATCTGGGACTGCAAGTATTCATTGTTACCTTTCCTGTCTAATAAAGCAGATTCCTCCCCCACCCTCAAAGTTCAGTCTGTTACAGAGCTAGCTGGCTTCATAGGAACTAGTATCCTGTTTTTCATCAGAATACCCCTCCACACCTCCCCAAGATGTCTCCTCAGTGAATGGATACAGAGTGCCTTCCCCAGTCTGTGTTATACTGAAACAGTCTTTTGTCTTTAGTCATAGGCAGGTTGATTTCCCATCTGTTACAATGTTCCTTTTTACCTCCAAGTGGTTTTGATTGTTTGCAGTTGTCGCAGATGGTTTTCTATTGAAAATCTTGGGATGGAGCAAGGCTGGACAACTGAGCCCTGCATGACATCACCAGCTGATCAGGGTGGGATGACATCTCCCTCCTGATTGAATGGGCCACCACCGAGACACATTATCCCCTCGTGACTAACTTTTACTCCAAGTTCATAAAGGATGCTTTCAATATAGTTACATTGTTCCTTAAGTATTACCTGAACATACATCTTACAGTGACGATGAGCCTTGGTAAGTGACAAGCTTCCTGTTGATACCTTAACATGTTACTCTTTATGAAGAGATCTCCTGCAACATGTGTTTGGTGTAATGAGTTTGTCAAGTCTCAGGTGAGAGTTGTTTGCAAAGAACAGGGGACCCTCTGGTGTCACACTCTGAACATGGGGTCAGATCCAAAGTCCACTAGTGTCAATAGAAAAATTCCCATTAACTTCAATGGGATGAGACAGTCACTGTGCAGCATATGTGCTTGGTCTTCACTGGGCATAAATTGTCCTAGCTCCATGGATTTTACACCAGCTAGGACCCAGCTAGATAGATTGGAACAATAAACACAGATGGACTGTGTCCTGCATCCCTGGAGCCTGCATGCAGATTTGGGGGAGCAGATTCTGTACTCTCGCTGGTTTGCGTGATTTTCACCCGTGCTGTGCATGGGTCATCTGCTGCATTAAGGCCCCAGTTTAGGAAAGCAGGAGGTCTGAGTAGATGGTCAGAATGCTCCCATCTGTCCCTAAAAATCCATGATTGAAGTTTCCACTGCCCTTAATGATGCAAGACCAGGGCCTAAGTGCGTGCTTACGGTTGACAAGGATGATTTCCCGCACTGGGGCCCAAGCTATGAACCAAAAGTAAAATGAGGATACATGTTTCTACAGTCATTTGGATGAACAGTTTCGTGTGTCCTTTGAAAAAGCTTGCTGCCTTCAGTGATGAAACTCAGATCATCCTGGATTGAAGAAAAAAAAATTCACTGCCCACCTTACCCCAGTTTCTATGACCCATTCCCAAAGCAGATTCTTCCCCCTCCTCCACAACTCTACATGCAAAACCCATACACTATATTTTGGCTGGCCATTCGTTTCTATTATATAAGCCCTTTGGCATCAGCCTGGGAGATTTCTCCCAGCCTCCACGCTTTTTTCCTCACATCCAAGTTTCTGCAGGAAACAAAACGCTTTTCATTATGGCCAATTAACTCAAGAACGTCAAAAAGAAATCATGAAAGCTTTGGGTTAGTGACAAGAGCAATACAGAGCCCACAAAAATGAAAAGGGCTTGTTCTGAAAATGTTTTTTTCCATGCCAGAGCCGATGCCTTATGGAATGAGACAAGAAAAGCATTCCTGGAGGGATTCAAGATGCACTGTGACTTTCCAAGACCAATCTCTCTTTCTGTCTCATTCTACCTACCCTCTGAAGAGTCTTTTCAGGTCCGTTCCTGGGGTGTCTGCATGAGGAAGATGAATTGAAGGAGCAAAAGAGCATTACGACAGACTTGGCCATTCAAAATGTCGATGGACAAATTGGTTTGGAAAACATACGGCACTTCCCTTCACACACTGCTCAGAACTATCCACCATTTCCCCATGGGCTGCTTCTCAGGAGAGCTGATTTTAAGCCCCCGCACTGTGGAAGAGTTCCCAGATGACTGGGCAAATCACTTAAATTTCTGTGTGCCTTGGTTCCCTGCCTGTTAAATGGGGATAATGATTCTTCCTTTCTTCCACCTTCGGTCTGTCTTCTCTCTTTAGTTTGTAAGCTCTTTGGAGGAGGGACTGTATCTCGCTATGTGTCACCTCGCACAACAGGTCCCTGATCTAAGTTGAGCCATCAAGATGCTAATGTAAAAACAAACAAATAATGGGGTTTATTCCCCCATTTTTGCACATTTGCACTTTTAGGTTCCAGCAGCCAAAGAAGAAACCTCTGGAGAGAGCCCTATTCTCTCCCAATTTTGTGGACTTCAAAAGACTTTGGCTGTTTGTCCGACCCCAGTCTCACATTCCAAACCTTCTGCAACATTAATTGCATGGATTGCAAATGTCATCTTAAAAAGACCCCAGGCAGCTATAGGCGGGGAAACCCATCCCTGAAAGCAGCAGCAGAGATCTGTTTAATGAGGGACTTTACAGTTTCCAATCTCTCTGGAAAATAATTGCCACACGGCATCATAAAATACTGAACAGGAATAGTCAAGCTCCAAGCTAATAACTCACAGTGACATTATATGCATTAACTTTTATGACAGTCTTTGCTGGACAACACCATACCTCGATCTTGAACACTTCACTGTGAAAGTTGAATATTCTTCCTGACATATAGCTCTGTATTTGTGGGTTCGTTTTTCCTGATGATTAATTGTGAGTTCATGTAGAGTGTGCTCAAGATTACAGGGATTCATATGCAGTTGACCATATCTGAGTGGATTAATTTTTTGTGCCCTGGTTTATGGCCCATGAAACATGATCCCATCCTCACTCTCTTACTGCCTTCAGCACTGTATTAACAAGCAGTGCTGGGTACCCATAGCATTAGCACTGTGCGGGAGGGTACTTATCTTTCTCCAGGAAATATAGCCCTCTCTTCACTTTCTATCCTCACTCTGACCAGTAGACAAATGAGTACAGGTGGTCAAAGATTTTCAGTCAAAATGTTTTTCGAAGAAATTGGCAAATTGAAATTTGTGAGAAATTTCTTTTTTTTTTCAAAATTAATTTTTGATGTTGGCAACTGAAAAGAATTTGGTTTTGGGTTGGTTGTGGTCAGTTAGGGTTGATGAAAACCCAAAGAGAAGAAAAATATTTGATGAAATCCACAAAAATGTGGAAGAAAATTGTTGACAAAAAACAAAACAAAAAAAAGTTTTTATTGAAATTTTTCACAGGAAAAAATACTTCCTTCTGTACAGGAGTATATATAATAATAATAAAAAAATGGAAATATACCTATCTCATAGAAACTGGAAGGGACCCTGAAAAGTTATTGAGTCCAGCCCCCTGCCTTCACTACCAGGATCAAATACTGATTTTGTCCCAGATGGCCCCCTCAAGGATTGAACTCACAACCATAGATTTAGCAGGCCAATGCTCAAACCACTGAGCTATCCCTCCCCATACATGACTATAATGGATGAATCTTTGTCCCACCAATTTGTACCAGCGATCTGCCATTTTCCCCCACAGAATACAAACCATAAATAAACCTGCCAACACATCTGTAAGCATTGAAATCTTTCTCTCAGAACTGATCAAATGTTATTTTAAATATTCAGTTCTTATTTTTATTTTTCATTCATTTAAAACTAAATTATAGACCTAAATTCATGATGGTAATGGAGACATTAAAACTGAACTGAACAGACCATAAGATTTAGGCTAGATATTAGGAAAAAAACAAACATTCTCCTACTATAAGGCTAGTTAAACACGGGAATAAGTTACTTAGAGAGATTGTGGAATCTCCATTATTGGAGGCGTTTTGGAATTAGATAAAACTGTCAGGGATAGTCCAGGTATAATTAATCCTGCCTCAGCATGGGGGATGGACTATTTGACCTCTTCTAACCCCCACAGGGTATAGCTCGGTGGTTTGAGTATTGCCCTGCTAAACCCAGTGTTATGACTTCAACCCTTGAGTAGGCCATTTAGGGGATCTGGGGCAAAAATCTGTCTGGGGATTGGTCTTGCTTTGAGCAGGGGGTTGGACTAGATGACCTCCTGAGGTCCCTTCCAACCCTGATATTCTATGAGACAGAACACCCATTATGTCTTTTCTGTCTCTTACTTCAGCCTTGTGCTCTCACTTCATTTTAATTACTACGGGTGACTGTGTGATGAGATAAAACCATAAGAATCATCATTAATTGCATATTTCAATCTGTATCCAAAATATGATCTTTGTGCTCGACTGCTAGGATTGCATGTTAGACTGACAAAGGGGATCGGGCAATTTCAAACACTCTTATGTAAGGGGGGAGACAGCAGTCAATCAGGCCAGTGATTATGATCCACTGAGATTGAATGGTTGGGTCTTCACTAGGGGGAAAAAAGGTGTTTTCTTAAATTGTCAGAGAGCTAAAAAGATGGTCCTGAGTCTCTTCCAATGCTAATCATCTATGATTCTATGCTCAAGACCTGAGCTGGCTGCACTCAGAGACATCTGAAAGGAGACAGCTAGACCTGTAAACGTGACAGATGGAATTTAGGCAGATATTTTCAAACCTAAGGGATTTGTATGCATAGTTCCCATTATGGGAAACGGGCATCTAAATCCTTTAAGCAACTTTCAAAATCTGAGCCTTACTGCTCAGGAAAATATTTGACCTACAGCACAGTCCTGACCCTGGCATCCAGCAAACCTTCAGGCGTCTCTTCACAGCTTTGCCAATACACTGTGGTTACACCTCTTCTGGAGCTGGCTTGAGCCAGCTCTCAGATGCATTGAATCATGCTTGATTTATGATGTGCAGAGATTGAGATTTAAGGTGAGAGCACCATGCTAACTTTAATTGACAATAAATAACCATCCATACTAAAAATGAGCACTAATAATAACAATGCTTTACACTTCCCACCTCTCACCTGAGGATCTCTAAGCACGTTACAAACTGTAATTAGGGCCTAATCCTGTAACTTGCATGTACAATGAGTAATAGTTATTTATGCAAGTAGCCCCATTGAAATCAACAGGGCTACTTTAGTCAACATGAGCACGCATCTCGTTGCAGAATCAATATTATTTATTTACTATTTATATTATGGCAGCCTTAGAGGCACCAATGAGAGATTCAGGCCTCATTGCATTAGATGTTATACAAACACGTAAAAGTCCCTACCCCACTGGATTTATGGCTTATTACAACAATCTATAAACCACTAACCTCCCACCCTCAAGTGCTTCCCTCCCTTCCTTTCCTCCCTGTGACTGGAGGGATGTGAATGTGCCACTTCACCTTGAATGGTCCCTTGAAAGTTGTGTAAACTAATTATGCTAAACAATCTGTTCCACCTTGTATTTAGCTGTGACCCTCTGAGTACGTTTCCCAGCTCTGAAGAACAACTCAGTGTAAGCTCAAAAGCTTGTCTCTCTCACCAACAGAAGTTGGTCCAATAGAAGGTATTATATCACACATCTTGTCCCTCTACCACAGAGAACTCACAGTCTCAGACTGGTAATTCAGTTACATTGAAGGAACCAGGATGTAATCATTGTGCCCACTTCATAGAAAACAAAACAGAGACATATTGTTAGAGAGGTAAAGGGACTGACAAATTCACACAGCTCACTTCTTCAGGGCTCTGTGTAGCTCTAAAGCTCGTCTCTCTCACCAACAGAAGTTGGTCCAAAAAAAGATATTACCTCACCCGCCTCATCTCTCTAATATCCTGAGACCAGCATAGCTATAGCACTGCATACAACATCTGTGTTAAAGACAGCTGAGGTCCCTTTGGACAATTCATGGCAGGAGATTGTCCTGAAGGTAATGTCAAAGGATGAACAGGGTTTCCAATGAATTGTGTATAATCATTAATCATTACTATTATTTCTTAAAAGAAAAAACTTCTCTGCAACTACCCCACTCAAGCAAGGTCTACTGGATCACATGCCTTTCATTTACCAAGAGGAGCTGGGATGTGTCTTCTGCCGCATGCCTTTCTGTCAGGGCTGGCTCCGGCTGCAGCCCCAAGCGGCAATTCAGCGGCGGCAATTGGAAAAAAAAAAGTCATGATTGGTGGCGGCAGTTCAGCGGCGGGTCCTTCGCTCCTAGAGGGAGTGAGGGACCTGCCGCCCCTGAATTGCCGCAGGTGCCGCCCCTCTCCCTTGGCCGCCCCAAGCACCTGCTTGTTAAGCTGGTGCCTGGAGCCGGCCCTGCTTTCTGTAGATGTACAGTAAGAAGAGATGGATTTGGGATTATCCCCCAGGTTACTAAAAAAGCTGTGAGTTTTTTGCATACCCAAGAGATACCTGGATCACTGAGCAAACAGCCATTACAAAATGAAAGCCAGTTTCCCTTTTCCCCTCAATTTTTAAAAATTGTACCTATTAATAATATAATATCTGGGGAATCTCCTCACCTACCATTGAAAACCACGGCATAGCAAGGCTATGTGAAGGTTAGGGGAGGAAGCAAAGGGGCATACTGCAGGGGGAATTTATGCAGAAACAGAGTGAACTTTTCCAAAATGGAATTTGGCCAGGACCTCATAGCAAAAAAATAGAGTTTTGTGAAATATGCCACGGAAGCTTTACTGACCACAAGTGGTGCCTGAGTTTGACATGTCAAACAGTGCCTCAGTTTCCCCTGACATCATGATATGGTATTCATCAGCACTGACTCAGAAGGAAGATTTTGTTCTATAGAATCACTAATGCAACTTCTTCCAGCGCGTGTTTCTTTTTCTTTATAATGGACAGTGTTATTATTCTGACACTGAGCAGCTGGTAGATCAGACAGGAGATCACAGCTTATGGTAGCATGGCTGCATTCAGTGAACAGATATGAAATCTGAGGGCAGATTGGCAGCAACAGAGCTCATGCTTGCTTACATCAATGAATCACTTTTCTACAGTGTCATCTTGCTGCTATAGAAGCGTCCACATCTTCCCAGCATCCTCCAGCACTGTCTATGATGCTTCCCAAGTGTTTGACAGTTGCCACTTGAGTGATTGCCCATCCAGGCAAGTCATCAGGTGGTCACCAAAAACTTCAGTAGCACAATAAGATTGCCAATGATGGACAGAAACTGAATATCCAATCAGTCTGAAGCACCTAGTGAGAGGTTAATATGTGTGGTGACCCATTTGCAAGGAGACTATGTTCCTTTGGGATTTGCCATGATGATGATGAACTTGCAGTATCCAATATCTGGTTACTGAAAGTTCACGGATGTACATACATATTATATATATCTACATATGTACGTCTGCATTTAGCTGTAAAAGAAAAATGAGATTTATACTTCAATAGATGAGCAAAGAGAATGGAAAGCCAAGAAGTCTGGGCTACCACCCAAACCCCATGGCTTTGAAATCAGCAGTGTGCTTACATTTTTTTTTAAATCCATGTTTCCTTCCAAGAAAAGAGTGTCTACGTTTTCTCATCTGTTTACAACTGATGTCTACCCACAAGAGACTAGATTCTGGGCTGGACAAGACCGGTGGCACGCAAGACTGAGGGGAACAATAGGGTAAAGTGTCTGTACATGGAGGCAGATCCATAGTTACTCAACTTGTTCACCCCCCGAAAAGTCAGAATCTGCTTTTAATTATTGAGGAATCAAGGAACTTGTCTGCTGCTCATCCCCTCCCACTCTTTTTGCTTTGGGAGCTCGGCTATCTTTTCAAAACACCTGCTCCCTGCCGCATATGAAATACGGTTCGAAAGTATTCAAGCAGTGTTATTTCTGTGTGAGCCAGCGCTCTGCCTCTGATCAAGTTGTTTTATCTGTGCTTATGGAAACAGGTGAGCAGGAAAAAGAGGAGAAGCAAAGCATTTCTGAGCAGTCTATAGCTACCTAAGAGGGGAAGGTAGATTCTGTAATAACCAGTGAAGGGTGGTGATGTCTGAAAAAAGTTATATGGACATATATGCTTGGAGGCAATGTAGAGATCGTATAATTGCAAGAATAATAAATCTATATCTAACCCAAATCATGTTAGAAAATACCTAAGTCGAGGAACCGCCACAGATGTTCGCATCACTATTGTGAAAGGTTCACTTTGCTGTCCTCCTTCATGGAAATATTCTGGAATACCAGCCAGGCATTAACAATAGCCCCCTTTTTGGCACCTGTGCTCATGAAGAATTGGGAGACTTGTCAATGTCTGACTGTGTGCACAGTCAAATTGGGTACTTGGAAATGGACCTATATTGCAACTGCAGTTATTTCTCCCTGCAAACTGCATGCGTGAAACAGATGGCGAGGTTTGCAAAATTTATTATTAGCATTACGGGAGCCCCTACGGCCTCGCTGAGATCAGGCCCCCCCCAGTGCTGGGTGTTGTACAGACGCCTAGTATGAGACAGTCTCCACATCAAAGAGCTGACAACCTAAATAGATGAGACAGATGAAGGGTCAGAGGGCAAACAGAGGCAGAGAGAGTATGCTTCATGGCATTTACAGCCCCAAGTGCTGCAATCAAGAGGTTGAATGAGAATCTTTGCTTGCATTTTTTTTTAGAAGTAAGTTTCTAGCCCTCATGGTTGCAGAGAAAAGCTTTAAAATATCACTGACTCAGAGTCAGAAGATCTGAATGGAAACCAGGTCTTCTGACTCTGAGGGTATATGTACACTGCGCTCAGAGGTGTGAGTGCAGCTTAGACAGACGTGCCCGCACTAGCTTTAATCTAGCTAGTGTTGCTAAAAATATCAGTAAAGACACAGCAGCACAGGCTTCAGCGTGGGCTACACAAGCCAGCCAGATGCCTCTCGGTACATGCTCATGTTGCTAGCCCACAAGGTAGCTACCGGAGATGCAATAAGACCTGCAGGGTAGATATACCTTAAGTCCAATGACCTAATCACTGGACCACGCTGCAGCTTTAGTTCTCTCTATTAACCAAATCAAAAGGTCATTTCTAGCCCAGTGTATTTATTTTTCTTTATTTTTCCTTTTTTAAGATTTCAGATTCCTGGGGCTGTGTGGAGCAGAGTGTTCCCTGATGCGCTAGCCTTTCACCAGCAGAGACTTTAAAACCTTCACATCGCACAGGTAACAATTGAAAACGGTTTGTTAATCTCATCCTTATCTGTAAACATTGTGACAACAAGGAGTCCGGGGGCACCTTAAAGACTAACAGATTTATTTGGGCATAAACTTTCGTGGGTAAAAACCTCACTTCTTCAGATGCATGGAGTGAAAGTTACATATGCAGGCATTATATACTGACACATGGAGAGAAGGGAGTTACCTCACAAGTGGAGAACCAGTGTTGACAGGGCCAATTCGATCAGGGTGGATGTGGTCCACTCCCAATAAGAGATGAGGAGGTGTCAATTCCAGGAGAGGCAAAGCTGCTTTTGTAATGAGCCAGCCACTCCCGGTCCCTCTTCAAACCCTAATTAATGGTGTTCAATTTGCAAATGAATTTTAGTTCAGCTGTTTCTCTGATAAAACTACCCCACAGTAGTTGAGTGGAGGCTGTCTGTCCTATGCTTGATTCATGACACTCCTTTAAAAGTTGCTTCACTTAGCACCACTTTCAATGCACCAAACCTCTGATTTGCAACATTTGGCAGCCCTGGACTCTTTAGGACTGAACAACCGTCCTATGAAGACAACGGAAAAACTCCCAGAGTAGGTCTCATGGGTGCAGACAGCTACAACTAACTTAACTTCATGGGTGATTTTACCATATTCATATAGGAGAAAATCATAGCTTAGCTCATTTTTACGTGTGGCAGGATTTGAACTTGGGTCTCGAGCAAAGAATTGCTGGGGGAACTAACTGCATCACCACCCGTCATTTGCATGCTTCTGTAGGAAGGCAGTGTTGTCTTTTGGTGAGAGCATGGAAGGAAGAGTCAAGCGACCTTGGTTCTAGCTCTGACTCCACCACTGGTTTGCTGTGAGACCCTGGGAAAGCCATTTAACTTTTCTGTGCCTCATTTTGCCCAGCAGTTGTTTAATATTTGTCAATAATGCCACAGTTGGAGATGGCTAGCTACAGACAGACTAGGGACAAGGAACCTGCCCTGAAGAACGTACAGTCTGGGTAGTTAAGGATGACATTACTTATTTACCTTTCTATCTATAGGAGGTACATATAAGGTCCCCAGTAACATAGAATCTGACATCACAACACCCCTGTAAGGTAGGGCAGTAATGCGATTCCTATTTTAGATATGGGAAACTGAGCCACAGAAAGGCTAAATGACTTGCCCAAGGTCACACAGGAAGTCTGTGGCAGAACAGGGATTTGACCCTACATCTCCCAGGTGAGAGGTCCCACCAGCTTTGTGCAACATGTTGTGGTCTTTAGGTGAAAAGTGGTATGATTGTATTGCCTATTACTTATTATTATTTGCCAAGTAACACTGTTGTTTTACATCCAGGGAAGCCTCAGAGTTCTCACTGTCCGGTGTTTAACCTTGGATTGGGCAGATAATTGGTTACCGGAGTGATTTAAAAAAAAAAAAAAGATCAAGTGTTATATTTAAAGTGGAGTTTGGCGAGACGTCTCGTGTTCTCTCCACAACTGCTTTGTGGTGAAGCCCAAAACCGTTTCCCAAGACACAGCACATTTGGCACGATTCCCTGCCATGCACAAAGTTGTCAGATGTAACTGAATTTGACATTCTCACACCCTGCTTTCCCAGCCAGGTTTTAGAGCCCCACCACAGCATGCACCCATAGCTCCTGCCCTTCCAACAGCAGGGGGAGCAAGAGGCCAAGTTAGAGACCACAGCTGGTGACCTTGATCAGAAAGAGCCGGGCACAAAAGTCATGTCAACGGGATTCTTTCTACTGGCTGCAATGGGGGATCAGGCTTAAAGTCCCAGCTGAAATGTCTCCTGTGCTTTTATTCTTTTTTTGTAATAATTAAGGTCCTGTGGGCTCTCTTTATAGATGCCCTTGAGCACCAGTGTTTGGAACCAGACCAGTATCCAACACTCACTACGTTCTGGGATGTTTGGATCTGGGATGCTGACTCAGTCCGTTAGACATGAGAAAGCTACAAAGTTCCACCCCAATTCGAATTTACCCCAATTCATGGGGTGATCAGGATTGGTGGCACTGGTCCCGTGTGGTTTGTTCAGTGCCTGGATATTAAAAGATATTACCTCACTCACCTTGTCTCTCAGGCCTGGTCTACACTAGGCGTTTATGTCGAAGTTAGCGCCGTTACATCGAATTAACCCTGCACCCGTCCACACCGCGAAGGTATTTAGTTCGACATAGAGGTCTCTTTAATTCGACTTCTGTACTCCTCCCCGACGAGGGGAGTAGCGCTAAATTCGACATGGCCATGTCGAATTAGGCTAGGTGTGGATGGAAATCGACGCTAATAGCTCCAGGAGCTATCCCACAGTGCACCACTCTGTTGACGCTCTGGACAGCAGTAAGAGCTCGGATGTTCTGAACTGCCACACAGGAAAAGCCCCGGGAAAATTTGAATTTGAATTCCTTTTCCTGTCTGGCCAGTTTGAATCTCATTTCCTGTCTGGACATCGTGGCGAGCTCAGCAGCACTGGCAACGATGCAGAGCTCTCCAGCACTGATGGCAGTGCAATCTCAGAATAGAAAGAGGGCCCCAGCATGGACTGATCGGGAAGTCTTGGATCTCATCGCTGTGTGGGGCGATGAGTCCGTGCTTTCCGAGCTGCGATCCAAAAGACGGAATGCAAAGATCTATGAGAAGATCTCTAAAGACATGGCAGAGAGAGGATACAGCCGGGATGTAACGCAGTGCCGCGTGAAAATCAAGGAGCTGAGGCAAGGCTACCAGAAGACCAAAGAGGCAAACGGACGCTCCGGATCCCATCCCCAGACATCCCGTTTCTACGAGGCACTGCATTCCATCCTCGGTGCGGCCGCCACCACTACCCCACCACTGACTGTGGACTCTGAGGATGGGATAGTGTCCACGGCCGGATCCTCGGACATGTTAGCGGACGGGGAAGATGAGGAAGGAGATGAGGAGGACGAGGCAGTCGACAGCGCTCACAACGCTGATTTCCCCGACAGCCAGGATCTCTTCATCACCCTTACAGAGATCCCCTACCAACCCTCCCCAGCCGTTACCCCGGACACAGAATCTGGTGAAGGATCATCCAGTAAGTGTTGTAAACATCTAAACATTTATTTGTAACAGAACATGATTATTAACAATTTAAAAAATGGGTTTCTCATGATTAGTTTGATTAACTTAACGGTTCAGTCATGGGCAGTGCAACTATTTGAAAAAAATCTAGCAATGTCCGGTTTTGCATGATTGTCCTGCCCAAGCCGCTCTACTGTTTAGTCCCTGCTACTGCAGCTACAGTAAGATGCGGTCTATATGTCCGGGGATGGAGCAGAAATCCTCCTGGGACATCTCAAGGAAGCTCTCCTGCAGGTAATTTGAAATCCGCTGCATTAGGTTCTTGGGGAGAGCGGCCTTATTGGGTCCTCCGTAGTAGGACACGTTGCCGCGCCACGAGACTAGCAAGTACTCTGGAATCATTGCTTGGCACAGCATGGCGGCATACGGCCCTGGTCTTTGAAGGCTTTCCCGGAGCATTCTCTGTCTGTCGCTCTCAGAGATCCTCATGAGGGTGATGTCGCTCATGATGACCTGCTTTGAATGAGGTAGGGGAATGTTAGTGTTGGGACTGCTTTACCGTTCCTTTACAGAACTGTAACCGCTGGTTTGCAGCCACGCGGTGGAGGCGGGAGAGGGTCAGCCGAAAGGGATCGTTCCCGGGGACAGCCGCGAGGGTGTGGGACAGGAGCAGACTTCCTGCTTGCCGGATTGCTGGCAGCAGGGACCGACATTGATTTCAATGTGAAATGAGGCCATTGCTAATATTAAAGTTTTAAGCTGCCACGAATCTACGGCTTACCATGTCTGCGTGCAAGAGCAATTCCGTTGTCCTGACAGGGTTCTCAAAAGTGCTCTGCAAAACCCCAGACACTGAATGCGAAGGCCGAGAATTCGACCTTGTGCTGAGTGCGCATGTGATAGGTGCTGTGCATGGTCCTGTTCACAGAGAAAGACTATGTTCTTTGTTCACAACTACATTTATCTTTCTGAGGAATTCACTCCCTTTTTCCCATTCCCACAGCCCCATCTGCGACTGTCTCACAACCTAGCCTGTCATCACACTCCCAGAGGCTAGGGAGGATTAGGCATAAGAAGAAGAGGACACGGGAGGACATGTTCTCAGAGCTTATAGCCTGCTCCCGAGCCCAGGCAGCACAGCAGACCCAGTGGCGGGAGAACTTGTCCCAAATGCACCAAGCCAACATGGATCGGGAGGAGAGGTGGCGTCAGGAAGACCAGCAGGCGACTCAAACCCTGCTTGGACTACTGAGGGAGCAAACGGACACGCTCCGGCGCCTTGTGGATGTTCTGCAGGAACGGAGGCAGGAGGACAGAGCCCCGCTGCAGTCCATCTCTAACCGCCCTCCCCCGCCACCAAGTCCCATACTCCCTTCACCCAAAGTGCACAGAAGGAGAGGCGGCAGAGTCCCTGCTAACTCTCACTCCACCCCTGCAGAGAGCTCGAGCAGCAGAAGGCTCTCATTCCCCAAAGTTTGACAAGTTCTTTCCTTCCCGCCTGACACAAGCCCCCGTCCAAGTTTCACTTCCCAGTCCCATGTGTAGTTGATAATAAAAAATATGTTTCTGTTAACTACTGTTTCCATCATGTTCTTTTGGAGGAGGGGGGGGAAAGGGGGTTGGTAATTGGACAGGACAGTCACCTTTGGCAGGGTACATAGTAGGGGGCAGGCACAGCAGCAGGGCACATACATAGTGCAGTGATGCAGTGACTACTTACCCTGGTTAGTCTGGGAGGTTCTTTTCATGTTATGTGGTGGGGGGTGGGTTGCTCTGTGACTTTGTGTCAGGGGAGGGCAGTTAGAGATCTTAAGCGGCGGTCCTTAGGCAGGATCACAGAGCCACACAGCAGGGGATCTGTAACCGTCCCCCCCCCTGCCACAAAGTCACATAGACCCCCCATACACACAGTCCGTATCAGGAGGGGTGACAGGCTCCGTTGAAAGAACCATCCCACCGCAGCGGAGCCTGTCAGTCCTTGAGTTTAGAAGCTGCATTCGCGCGACTACACTACACCCGCTCCGCACCACAGTCTGCGTCCCAGTTTTAAAAAATTCCCGCGAAAACAGTATTAAAGAAAACGGTGTGCTTTAACAAAGTAGAACTATTTTTATTTTGAAACGTGTGTTGGAAGTGGGGTGAAGGCTTCTCTGTACACAAAATTAGAAAGTCACAGGTTACCCTGCTCACTCAGGAACTTTGCTTTCAAAGCCTCCCGGATGCACAGCGCTTCCCGCTGGTCTCTTCTAATCGCCCGGCTGTCTGGCTGTGAGTAATCAGCAGCCAGGCTAATTTCCTCTACCTCCCACCCCGCCATAAAGGTCTCCCCCTTGCTCTCACAGAGATTGTGGAGCACACAGCAAGCTGCTATAACAATGGGGATATTGGTTTCGCTGAGATCACAGCGAGTCAGCAAGCTTCTCCATCTCCCCTTGAGACGTCCAAAAGCACACTCCACCACCATTCTGCACTTGCTCAGCCGGTAGTTGAAGAGTTCTTTTTCAGTGTCCAGGGCACCTGTATAGGGCTTCATGAGCCAGGGCATTAGCGGGTAGGCTGGGTCCCCGAGGATGACTATAGGCATCTCCACATCCCCAACAGTTATTTTGTGGTCCGGGAAGTAAATACCTTGCTGCAGCCGTCTAAACAGACCAGAGTTCCTGAAAACACGAGCGTCATGAACCTTGCCCGGCCATCCGACATTGATGTTGGTAAAACGTCCCCTGTGGTCCACCAGTGCTTGCAGCACCATGGAAAAGTAGCCCTTTCTGTTAATGTACTGGCTGGCCTGGTGGTCCGGTGCAAGGATAGGGATGTGAGTTCCATCTATGGCCCCACCGCAGTTTGGGAATCCCATCGCTGCGAAGCCATCTATGATCGCCTCCAAGTTTCCCAGGGTCACTACCTTTGGCAGCAGTACATCAACGATTGCCTTGGCTACTTGCATCACAACAACCCCCACGGTAGATTTGCCCACCCCAAACTGGCTCGCGACTGACCGGTAGCTGTCAGGCGTTGCAAGCTTCCAGAGGGCTATGGCCACTCGCTTCTGGACAGTCAGGGCTGGTCGCATCCGGGTGTCATTGCGCTTCAGGGCAGGGGACAGCAACTCACAAAGTTCAAGGAAAGTTCCCTTCCGCATGCGGAAGTTTCGCAGCCACTGTGATTCATCCCAGACCTGCAGCACTATGCGGTCCCACCACTCAGTGCTTGTTTCCCGTGCCCAGAATCGCCGTTTCACAGCATCAACATGACCCATTGCCACCGTGATGTCCTCGGCGCTGGGTCCCCTGCTTTCTGAGAGGTCTGTGCTACTCTCAGACTTCAGGTCATCACCGCGTTGACGTAGCCTCCTCGCCTGACTTTTCTGCATCTGCCTCAGGGCAACCTGTATGATAAGCTGCGAGGCGTTGAGAGCGGCCACAACTGCAGCGATGGTTGCAGTGGGCTCCATGCTCACAGTGCTGTGGCGTCCGCGCTGTCAATGACTTGAAAAGTGCGCGAAATGATTTCCCGCCGGCGCTTTCAGGGAGGGAGGGAGGGCGGGAGTGATGGACGGATGACGACAGTTACCCAAAAGCACCCTGGCCCCTTTTTTTTTTACCCAGAAGGCATTTGCGGCTCCACCCAGAATTCCAATGGGCGGCGGGGACTCCGGGAACTGTGGGATAGCTGCCCTCAGTGCACCGCTTCCAATGTCGACGCTTTCCCCGTTAGTGTGGACTCACAAAGTCGAATTACTGTCCTTAGTGTGGACACACACGTTCGACTTTGCAATATCGATTCCAAATATTCGATTTAAGTAAAATCGAACTACTCTCGTAGTGTAGACAAGGCCTCAGAGTATTAATGTCATTTGTGTTATTCCAATCCTCTGCTTAGAAAAGAGGAGAGCTGGTCGGACTAAGTGTATACAAACATTTCATTGTAACTTTAGCCCTTTCTTTGCAAAGCCAGTGCGTGAACTGATCCTGATTTCTGCAGGTGTGTCTGTAACTCATACATTTTCACTGAATTGTTTGAAACCATTCACTTTACTCTCAAATTGATTTCTTTGACCACTCATAAATAATGATATGCAACTGGTCAGTTTAGTCACATGATGATATTGTTTATGTTCCCCGGTTGAAAGCTGAAACCTTCGAAAGTGGATAACAACTTCACTTGCATGGTGAGTTTTCAGACAAATACTCATTCATGCCAAAATTCATGAACCTTATGGGGTTTGTGAACATTTACACAAAGTCTGGACAGCCATCTGAATACTCATGAATAGCAAATGATATGACTCTGGGAATCACAGTGACCAAAACTTGAGCTTTCATTCATGATCATATTCTATGCCTGGGGGCATTCTGCACCAAAAAATTAAAAATCCTGCGCACTATATTTTAAAATTCTGCAAAAGTCTTCAAATTTTATTTGTCAAAATAACACGACATAATCATGCCAGTTTCAATTATTTTGGTAATTTATTTCAAAATACCGCTCACAAGAATGTCTGTAACAATAAACACACACAAAAATTCCACAGGGAGTAGAGGTTAAAGAAACCCCTATGACAACCCAGTTCCTATTTCTCTGTCGCCTTACCTGCCCTCCAGAGCCCAGATGGATTGAGTAGTATAAAAACAAAACAAAAGCCTGATTCGTGATTATTACTTCTGGGGGAATTCCAGATTCCCCCCAGAGCCCAGATGGGGAGCTAGACACCCATTACCCCTCTTCCCCAGAGCCCAACTGCTGGCCCCCCCAGCCCAGATACCCGCACCCCATTCCCCCCCCAGAACCCAGGGATCCAGAGGGAGAAACAGCCTGATGCTCGGTCCCAGGCTTGCAAACAGTTTCCTGCATGCCGCCCTCTCCTTCCTCAGGGCATGCTGGAAACTGTAGCTGCCAGGAACTCTCTAGCTCAGAGGTTCTCAACCCTTTTCTTTCTGAAGCCTCCCCAACATACTATAAAAACTCCACGGCCCACTTGTTCCACAGTAACTGGTTTTCTGCATATAAAAGCCAGGGCCGGCATTAGGGGGTAGCAAGGGGCCCCATGCCACTAGGGCCCCCATGAAGCTACATTGCTTAGGCTTCAGGTTCAGCCCTGGGTGGCAGGGCTCAGGGACCTGAGTTTCAGCCCCATGTGGTGAGGCTTCGGCTTTCTGCCCTGCGCCCCAGCGAGTCTAATGCTGGCCAGACTTGGAGGCCCTCCTGAAAACTACTCGAGGCCCCCTAGGGGGCCCCGGGTGCCTACTTGAGAACCACTGCTCTAGCTCCCTCCTCCAAGCATTGTCTTCTATGTACAAGCTGGGCTCTGCCGAGTCCAGTGGCCCCTAGTGGTGGCTAGCAGCACTGCAGCCCATTTCGACAGGGGGAAAGGAAATTCTGTATGCCCATTAATTTCTGCAAAATTCTGCATTGCACAATGGCGCAGAATTCCCCCAGAAGTCATAGTCACGAATCAGGCTTTTGTTTTGTTTTTATACTACTCAATCCAAACAAAAACCCTTCAAGAGAAACCTTCCATCACAGGGCTATAACAATTCTCACACAAAGGAGAAGAGCTGCTGATATTCAGGTGCAGGGTTACTGAGTCGCAACCTCTCCCACTAACGAACAGGATTTTCTATGCCATTAAGCCAAAGATGCAGGCCCATATAGTTGGGTTGCCATTGTCCTTTCTACTCTATCCACCATGTCCCCAAGTTTCAAAACAAGCCCTTTTCCCATGTCTTACATTAGCAGTTCAACATCCTCCCTTGCTCTTGTCTATATAGATAGATGTTTTCTCTGTTATATATATTTCATCTGCCTCCAGCACTCTTATAGAAAAAGAATGACTTCTCAAAAATCCATTAACATGCTTTGGCTAAAATCCAACATTTCAGCTACCAAGAATGTTAAATCCTCCATCTGTTTGCTAGTTAGATAATGTTACCTTTGAGCTTTCCCTTGGCTGCAAAAGACACTTTATCTGCCTTAAATGTGCAGAAAATTACACTTTAGGTCAAAGCCTGCATGCCATTAAATAAGGGGGGGGGAAACTCCTGTTGCCATAAATTCCCATTTTAGCTTTTCCATGCTGTTGGTATGTTGAGACACAGCGATGACCACAGTTGAGAGCATAAGCATATTAATAACCCAGGTAATTGATGGCAAAAGATGGAGAATACCAAGCTAGACTCTAATGCACTATTAAATATTAGCCTGACTTTTTAAAATCAAGGGAATACAGTAAAAGGTAAAAGTTAGCCTTCAGAGCAGCAATGCACCTCTGGTGTGCTGCGTCTGGTGTACTTTGACACCCCATCCTATTCCCTACCTGAGACAGAATTTATTCTGTGTCTCGGGTAGGGAATGGAATGGACACCAAAGCCAGTTGTGTTATTTGTTACTAGACTGTTCCTGTTGTAAGATCCATCAGGTATGCCACGTGATAGGCGATTCAAAGGCTTGTAAAGGTATAATTCAGGTGGCATAGGTCATATAGGTGAATTTGCAGAGTCCCTCCCAGATGATGCCCTATTTCCTGATCTTCTGCTGAAACAGACTGGACACCCAAATGGTTGTCTTCAACTGAGGGGAAAATATCTGACGATGCCTGCACAGCCAAATCAACGGGAGCTTTCCCAATGAATTCAAATAAATTCCCAAGAGTTCATCCGGATCAAGAGGGAGGGCTTGCTCGCTGTCCCTCAGAGACGACTCGTAACCCTTGATGGGGGGGCACAATTTAAAAGTTTGGGGGAGGGGGATGTAACTGCCCTGTGTGTTGCCTTTGGCCCTTTTCCCATTCCCCCCATACCACCTTGCCCTCACTCTTCTCACAGCTCCTTCCCCACTTGCTTCTCCCATTACCTCCCCGCTGCGGGCGTGGGCTGGAACAGCATCCAGACACCTACTGCCAGGCAGGTAAGGAAGGGATAGGACTCAGAGGGCTTCCCAACGCCCCCTCTGGTGGAGGTGTGCTGCCAGCCCCATCTCTCTTTCCTGCTCCAGGAGCCTCCTAGTGGGGTTTAGCAGTAGCGCTCGGTGGCAGGGGAAAGGGATGGGACTGGATAGATACCATACTAAGAGATGGAGATGGAGCCTTTCACCTCTAAGACACAGGTTCAAATCTGGCCCAGTACAGCATGGCCAAAAGAGCTCTGCAGTGGCTTGTATTGGGGGAGGTCTCAGACTCAGAGACTTTAAGGCCAAAGGGACCATCTAGTCTGACCTCGTGCACATCACAGGCCACAGAACCTCACCCGCCCACTCCTGTATTAGACCCGTCACCTCTGGCTGAGGTGCTGAAGTCCTCAACCCTTGATCTGAACACTTCAAGTTACAGAGAATCCACCACTTCCTGTAGCTCAAATCAACAAGTGACCCAGGCGTGGGGCTGCAGAGGAAGGTGAAACCCCCCACAGGATCTCTGTCTCCTTCCTAATTCCAGATGTGGTGATCAGTTAGACTCTGAGCACGTGGGCAAGACCCATCAGACCAGTTCCTAATGGATAAGGTCCCACATTGGCACGAGACTTTGAAGGTGCTGACACTGCCCAGCACTCCCTGAGTATACAGAGGGGCAACCATTTCCACATCAGCACATACCCAGTGCATTAAAAGAAGAGGGATGCAAACAGCACATGCCACGTGCGTCTCCTACACACATTGATACCGCTGCCAGGTTAATGGCAATCTCTTTTTCTCAAGCAGCCCAGCTCCAGGGCAAAGACTTGCTATCAGTCTTGCTCAATCCACAGAGAAACAAGGCATCCTTGCACCCACTGACCTAGCATGTGAGAATGAATCATTTGTTTGGACACAGATGAAAGGAAGCGTACAACTGAAGCTCTTCTCCGTCACCACAACAAGATTCACTTCAAGTGGCCCCAAGTAGCTTTGGAAAGGAAGTCTGGAATGTGGCACGTCTGTAAATATTTGCGTGTTCTGTCTTATCTTGAAAACAGGCAGAAACCATTTGAGAAAGAAGACGCTACCAAATCCAACCGCAATTTCGCCAAGAGGCCATGACCTGGGGAGTTTGGCTTTTGGCGGGGCTGGGGGGGTCATGGGTATTATGGTAAATTGCAGTGACAGGCCTATGCCAAACCCTTGAGGGGTTCGAAAGCAGAACCAGATCCAGCGCTGAAGTTTGCAAATGAGTCAGTAACAACCTCACCCACACCCTTAATTTTACAATGGGCTGAACCCATAATTTCTCTCGCTGTTGGCTACCCCACACTGATAAAGATTATGTTGCATATGATTATGATTTGCATGGCAGTAGCTCTATTCCTAACTGTTCTCTCCATCTCTATAGGAAGACACAATCTGTGCATGAAGTAGTTTACAATCTAAAGACGAGCAACATGTAAAGAATGAGGGATAAAACATACGATTGAAAGGTTTTGTCCTGTAGTTAATATCAGGGACTTCAACAGCTGAGTCAAGGGAGAGAATTCTTCCAGGAGTGGATGGGTCAGCTTTTGTGGCTCGCATCATGCGGGAGGTCAGACTAGATGATCATAATGGTCCCTTCTGACCTTAGAGTCTATGAGTCTATTATCAGCTATCCAGTCCAGAGCCATTATTAACTGGCTAATTCAGTAGCAGCTAACAGTTATTCCTTCATCTCGAGTGGTAGAGGTTTGTCATTTGGGTTCAGAACATGCTGGCTTTGACACTCATTAACTTGATGCCTAGGTAAGTACACGGACTTGGTTTATTAAAAATGGAATCCCAGATGGGCCTTGAAAACCTATGGATCTCAGACACATGGGACTAGCTTGCCCAGGACAGAGTATGTAATAGATTGTCTAAGTGTTTGTGATCATGTTGCCTTCTAGAAGCTCATTCAAATGTTTGTAAAAGTATGCTACTTACTGACAGAGTTACTCCTTTAGCTCAAGTGGTGGAGTTTGTGATTTGGTCCTAAAGGTCCAGCATTCAGTCACCAATGAAGACTGTGAAAACAACAAGGAGTCTGGTGGCACCTTAAAGACTAACAGATTTATTTGGGCATAAGCTTTCGCGGGTAAAAACCTCATTTCTTCAGATGCATAGTCTAATGAAGACTGTGGTGTGCACATGTATCTGACCATGGTTCATTACATTAAAGCCCCCAAACGTTGAAGCATTCAAAATACCAATCCAAATCTTGTGCCTTCAACCCTATCTCAATTAAGATGTCAAACATCTTCACCACCTTTCTGACAGCTTTCTTTATGGATATAGGACAGGCTGGGCTAGCACTCATAAGAACATAAGAATGACCGTACTTAGTCAGACCAATGATCCATCTAGCTCATTATCCTGTCTTCCAACAGTGGCTGGTGTCAGATGCTACAGAGGGAATGAACAGAACAGGGAAATTATCGAGTGATTCCTCCCCTGTCATCCTGTCCGAGCTTCTGGCAGTCAGAGGGTTAGGGATACTCAGAGCATGGGGTGGCATCCCTGACTATCTTGGCTAATAGCCATTGATGGACCTATCCTCCAGGAACCGATTATTTTTTTAACCCAGTTATACTTTTGGCCTTCACAAAATCTCCTGGCAATGAGTTCCACAGGTTGACTGTGCATGGTGTGAAGTAGTTCCTTATGTTTGTTTTAAACCTGCTGCCAGTTAATTTTGTTGGGTGACCCCTGGTTATTGTGTTATGTGAAGAGGTAAATAATGTTTCCTTATTCACTTTCTCCACACCAGTCATGATTATTATAGATGTCTATCAGATTCCCCCTTTACTTGGCTCTTTTCAAAGCTGAATAGTCCCAGTCTTTTTAATCTCCCCTTATATGGAAGCTGGTTCATACTCCTAATCGTTTTCGTTGCACTTCTCTGTCCTTTTTCCAATTCTAATATATCTTTTTTTTGGAGCTAGGCTGACCAGAACTGCATGCTGTATTCCAGGGGTGGATGCACCATGGATTTATATAGTGGCATTATGATATTTTCTGTCTGATTTTCTATCCCTTCCCTAATGGTTCCTAACATTGTTAGCTTTTTTGACCTGCTGATGTACATTGAGCAGATGTTTTCAGAGAACTCTCCACAATGACTCCAAGATCTTTTTCTTGAGTGGTAACAGCTAATTTAGACCCTTATAATTTTGTATGTATAATTGGGATTATGTTTTCTAATGTGCATTACTTTACATGTATCAATACTGAATTTCATCTGCCATTTTGTTGCCCAGTCACCCAGTTTTGTGAGATCTCTTTTTAACTCTTCACAGTCAGCTTTAGACTTAACTATCCTGGGTCATTCTGTATCATCTGCAAATTTTGCCACCTCACTATTCATCCTGTTCTCCAGGTCATGGATTAATATGTTGAACAGCACTGGTCCCAGTACAAAAAGATCCTTGTGGGACCCCACTATTTACCTCTCAACATTGTGCAAACTGATTATTTATTCCTACTCTTTGTTTCCTACCTTTTAACCACCTACTGATCCATGAGAGGACCTTCCCTTTTATCTCATGACTGCTTACTTTACTTAAGAGCCTTTTGTGAGGGACCTTGTCCAAGGCTTTCTGAAAGTTCAAGTACACTATATCACCAGGATTACCTTTGTCCACATGCTTTTTGACACTCTCTAAGAATTTTAATAGATTGGTGAGGCATGATTTCCCTTTACAAAAGCTGTGTTGACTCTTCCCCAATCTATTGTGTTCATCTGTGTGGCTGATAATTCTAGGAGTGGTAGTCGTGTTAGTTCTATTCTTTACTATAGTTTCAACCAATTTGCTTGGAACTGAAGTTAGGCTTACCGATCTGAAACCTGTTAAAAAAATTGGCATTACACTAGCTACCCTCCAGTCATCTGGTACAGAGACTGATTTAAGTGATAGGCTGCATACCACAGTAGTTAGTTCTGCAATTTCACATTTGAATTCCTTCAGAACTCTTGGGTGATACCATCTGGTCCGGGTGACTTATTACTGTTTAATTTATCAATTTGTTCTAAAACCTCCTCTACTGACACCTCAATCTGGACAGTTCTTCAGATTTGCCACCTAAAAAGAACAGCTCAGGAGTGGGAATCTCCCTCACATCCTCTGCAGCGAAGATGGATTTGGCTTCTCTGCAATGGCCTCCTCTTCCTTGTGTGCTCCTTCAGCTCCTCGATTGCCCAGTGACCCCACTGATTGCTTGGCTGGCTTCCTGCTTCTAATGGACTTAACTTTTTTTTTTTTTTGCTGTTAGTTTGTGTGTCTTTTGCTAGTTGCTCTTTAAATTCTCTTTTGGCCTAATTATACTTTATACTTGACTTGCCAGAGCGTACGCTCCTTTCTATTTTTCTCAGTGGGATTGGACTTCTAATTTTTAAAAGATGTCTTTTTGTCTCTAAATGTCTCTTTTACTCTGTTGTTTAGCCACTGTGGCATTTTTTGGTCCTCTTGCTGGTTTTTATTTTATTTAATTTAATTTATTTATTTATTTTAATTTGAACGTCTATTATGGTGCTATTAAAAAGTTTCCATGACGCTCTCAGGCATTTCACTTCTGTGACTGTGCCTTTTAATTTCTGTTGAACTAGCTTCCTCATGTTTGTACAGATTATACAGTTGTCACCGATTCCTACCAGTTATTCAGGCTTTCCATCCAGAGAGCAATGAAATTCAGGAGGAGACAGAAAAAAGGGAATGGCATTTTAAAATGTATAATGCAATGGGAAGCCTTCCTGTTTGCTTCTAAATAAACTACTTAGCTCCTAGCTGTGCTGATATCACAAACTCAGGTTATAAACAGAATAAAGGATTTTGTTTTTCCAGACCATGGCATCCAAAAATGCATGCACCATATGAAATGCTTCCACATTTTGAGGTCCTTAAATTAATTTGAAACTAACAAGACATACATCATTCAGTTGATGAAAGGTCCTAACTCTCATTTCTCAACTGACAAGGAATTCAATTTGAATCCACTGGAGAATTCTCACACCAGTTGGTCTCCATGCTGTGGTACTTTCTCCTCCAGGCATCATCAGAATGCTGTAACCTAAACCACTGTTTTCAGTCCCATTATTCTAATGTCACCCTAGGTGATAAACAGTCATTAAAATTCCATTACTCCAGCATCTGGATCAAGAGGTATGTACAAATATCAGCAAATCCTAAATTGCCTTCCACATACCTACAGAACAATTCACGAATAGATTTCTGAAATATATGGTCAAACCTTCCAAAAATTTGTTCGGACTATATCTTACAGTGCCTAGCATAACAGGGTCTTGAACTTGGCTGGGACCTCTAGGCTCTACCCTGGTAATAACAAACAACAAACAATAAATGAAAACCAGACCCTGAGTTTGTATTATTGCTGTCTCCCCAATTTATATATGGGGATAGATCCAGACAACCTAACATAGCCTGATAGAACTGGTCAGGAATTTTTGACAAATCATTTTTTCACCAAAAAAATGCCAGTTCACTGAAACCAAAAATGTTTGTGAAACAGGGTCAGTTTAATTGACTCTCTCGACTCAACATTTTTTTGAAACAAAAAGCTTCATATTTTCATTTTGAAAAGACTTTTCATTTCAAAATTTAACATAATTTAACCTTTTTTAGTGTAAAAAAAAAGTTCAAAATCAGAACAAGATGTTTCAAAATGATCTAAATGAACCATTTCAATTGACCCAAACTGTGTTCACATTTTTGATTACCTCAGAAATCACCTTTTTTGTCCCAGTTCAGGATGGGAAGATATTTTGATATCTTGGAAATTTTCATGGGATGGGAAAACCATTTCCTGTCCAGCTGTATCCCTAGTATCTTTCCACTAAAGTCACTGGAAAGAGTTTAAGTGACTCTTTTAAGTGTAAGAACATCAACAATACAAGTTGCTCAATACACTTGCGACCCGAATCAAGAGTATAGTATTATTCTTCAGAGCTCCTATGGAATGTTAATGATTTGAAGACAATGCTTGGAAAAATATGTGATTACACTGCAAGCCACAAAAGTCTTCCTCTGCTGAAACTTTGGGGGTTAAGTTTTGCTCATTTCGGAGTCAGGCACTGTATTTGCATTCAGTCTGAGATTAATGCAGCAAAGACTTTCAAATGCTAATGTTTTTGCAAAGAAGCAACATGTGCAGGAAGTATGAACTGCATGTTAGTTTGCTTTGGGAATATTGATAAGGGGAAAAATAGAGGGACAGTCAATTGTTATGGTTTATGTTTGTTTTTTTATGTGGTGGAAGGGGCTTGCGTTTTTGTTTTTTTGGTGTGTTTTTTTGGTCCATCAAGATGTGAACAGTGCAGATTTGAATTCTAACATCCTTCAAGCAGCTGTTTTTCAAATACCTTCAATTCCTGAGGAAGTTTACGTTGAGGGAATGGACACCCTAAATCATCTCCCTTGTGTTTCTTCACTTCCTACACAACCAGGCACCAGAGGGGAAAGGGCAGGATGTTGGAGAAGGAACGAGAAAAGGAGGCACTAATGGTGAATGAAAGGTCACGGAGTCATGCACAGGGCCTGTGTGTGAACAGGAAAACCTTTCTGAAAATAACCCATCACTATATGAGCATTCATAGTATAATAAATTTGCTGCCAACACCTTTCCGAATTAATGGTCCATGAGGATATGACTGTTGATGCCTGGGATTTGCAGGATCAGGAGGGAACCATCCAGCTCATTGAAACCATAGTATGTCTTTCCTCTTGGCCTGAAAAGGACTATGGAATTAGCCTTCCTAGGCATTTCATTCAGAGATGGGTCAGGATCTGGTAAAGGATCAAAGTGGAAATTCCAGCTGATTCCATTAGAATCTTTCATCTGGTCTCTGTTGCTTTCTACTGGTCACCGTCGGTAGCTCCAGGAATCAGTACAGCAACTGACCCATTGAGCTGTTCCAAATCTGTCTGTCAAATGGAAGCAGATGAAAATGGTTCAGATGGAATTTCCCCTGGAGCCTTTGGAGCACAAAGATCACATCTGGTGAGTTGTGCAACTTGCCCACCACCTCTTCCACCAGCATCCCTGCTAGCGGCACAGAGCTGCCTCCTGCCGTGTTCCTGCTGGCAGGCACAAATGAAGGTCTAGCTCTTGGCCAGCCAGTGCAGATGTGAGTGCCGACAGCGTGTCAGTAGTTTATCTGGATCTCCTGGACCACCTGTCTGCCCATCTTCTACAGCTCTGCATTGTCACTTCTTCTCCCAGTGCACAAGAACACTCTGTCTCTCTCTCTCTCACACACCCTTCTCCTAGCTGTCACTGTTTATATCCCTGTCCTTCTTTATGCCTAAAAATCTCAGTCCAGGAAAGCACAGACTACAGTAGATTTTTCACACCTTTTTATTTTTGTTGCCTAACACATGGAGACGATTAATGGTTTTATTTCAACTATGGTTTAACGTTGCCAGTTCTTAGGGCATGTCTACAGGGTGTTTTAACACCCATGGCAGCAAATCTCAGCACCTGGGACTACAGGCTTCAGCTTGCGGGGCTCACGCTACAGTGCTAAAAACAGCTGTGCCGATGTTTGGACTAGGGCTCTGAAGCCTGGGAAGAGGATAGGTTTCAGAGCCTGAGCCTAGCCTCTCCAAGCCGCAACATCTTCCCAGCTGTTTTTAGCGCTGCAACGAAAGCCCGAGTCTATAGGCCGGGGTCTGAAACTCACTGTTACGGGTTTTAAAAAACAGTGTAGACATGCCCTGTGTCTTTTCATTTGTATCTGCTTCAAAATGCTAAGGATGCTTTTGTAAGTGGGCATGTGCAAATAACATGCATGATTATTGTCATCAGAACGGAAGATATCCAGGCATGTGATACTGGTTTACAGATACACATCTGCAGAAGGAAACCTTTCTTTAGAACTAGAAAAATGAACCCATCACAAAAGTCCATGCTCACAAGCCAAAACGAATCCCAATTTACTTTCCTAAGGGTCTGAGATGAACAGTGAGAATGGCTCTAAGTCCTTCTGCATCTCTAACTTCAGCCATTTATAACTAGCTACATTATCATTTTGGGCCTTATCCTCAGCTGATATAAATCATTATCCCTCTATTGACTCCTAGAGAGCTTGGCCAGCCTATAGCAGCTGAAGACCTGATACTTTGTTTCTTATTAACTGAAGAAGAGAAGGCAGGGAAGATTTATAAATAATGAAGTATATATCAGAACATATGGTAAATTTCACATGAGATTAAAGAAAGTTGGATCATTAACTAGATTTGAGGGGAAAACCTGAATGATTAATCAGTTGAAAACAAAAGGGAAATCAGCATATAGCTCTGGAACGTGTAAGTAGCCTGAAAGCATATGTTCTCTCACTTAAGTGAATCTACCAAACGCTTGCACTTTAATTGAATGGAAGAGAGATTCTGCAATAATTCAGGCTCAAGATCTGAGATGGAGATTACACCCGGATCTGAAATAAGGAAATACATTAAGTATCAATTTTCCTGCTCTGTATAAGTATTTGGTGTCAAAAAATCCTCTCATTTTCAATGGCATCTGCTGCATTACACAGTGCAGACAAGCAGATAGGACGATGACAAGGGAAACTAAAAACCCAACCCAACCAACTGTAACAATTCAGCTACGTTTGCATTCTGAATCAGTTTAGCCGGTTAGCCTGACATCAGTTCCGGGCAAAATAATGGAAAAGATTATATGGGATTCAATTAATAAGGACTCAATGGATAGGAATAGAATTAATGCCAGTCAGGATGGTTTTATGGAAATTAAGTCTTGTCAGAAAAACCTAATTTAATTATTTTGATAAAATTGCAAGTTTGGTTGACAAAGGTAACTGTGCATATACAGTACACTGAGGCCTGATCTACCCTGCAGAGCTAGGTTGACATAAAGCAGCATATGTTGACCTACTTATGTCACTGTACTCACTACAGCCTTGCTCCAGCCGATGTAAGTGCGCTACTACACCGACATCATAACTCCAACTCCACTGCCCCAAGTGGCCTGGAGGGAAGGGTAGCTCAGTGGTTGGAGCAGTGGCCTAGTGAACGCAGGGTTGTGAGTTCAATCCTTGCGGGGGCCATTTAGGAATCTGAGGCAAAAATCTGTCTGGGGATTGGTCCTGCTTTGAGCAGGGGGTTGGAGTAAATGACCTCATGAGGTCCCATCCCATCCTGATATTCTATGTCAGTGTAATTAGGGTGACACAATGTCTGTTTAGACACCCTGTTACTTATATTGGCTGTTGGCTGTCATTCTTGTTAATTTCACAGCTCTGGGTGGGAGCTGTGAAATTGACAAGAAAGGCTGCGAAACCCCCACTCGGCTCACGGCTGGGGCTATCACCCCAGAGTGGGTGACGGGCTCTAGCTCCCCACAGAGCTACCCAGCTGCAGCCCAAGTCAAGCTCCCTGCTCAGAGCCCAACTGCCACCTGGGCTCCAGGTTCCCACTGGGAGCCCAGGTAGTGTCCGGGTTCTGGGCTCCCTGAAGGGAGCTCCATGCCCGGAGCCTAGGTTGCTGCTGGGCTCCTGCCAAGGAGCGGGGAGTCGAGAGCCCAGGGAGGCAGCTGGGTTCCCAGTATGGAGCTCCACATGGAGCTGAGAGTCCTGGCAGTACCTGGACTTAAGTCAGTGGAAGGACTGGTGAGGACATGCACCACTGACAGAGGGAGGGTAGTGTGGACATGAAAAGCCCCAGTAATTACTGCGGTGGCCGGAAGTCAACCTAACATTGGTCAACTTAATTTTGTAGTGTAGATATGCCCTTAGACTTTTGTAAGGCATTTGATTTAATACTGCACAATATTCTGATTTCTTTTAAAATCACCCCTGTCCAATAAAGCACACGTTAAATGGATTAACAACTGGCTAACCGACAGATCTCCAAAAGCAATTGTCAATGGTGAATCATCATTAAATGGGGGGTGTTTCTAGGGGGATTCCACATGGACTGGTCTAAGCCTGAAGCGATTCAACATTTTCATCAATGATCTGGAAGTAAATATAAAATCACGGCTCATAAAACTGGTGCATGATACAAAAATTGGTAGAGTGGTAAATGACAGTGAAGACAGGGACGTTACACAGAGTGACCTGGATTGCTTGGTAAGATGGAAAATGTCTCTTAATACAGACAAATGCAAAGTTATATATCTAGGAACAAGGAATACAGGCCACACCTACCGAATGGGGAATTAATCCTGGAAAGCAGAGACTCTGGGCTTAGTGGTCACAGTGGACATGCAACTCAACAATGATCTCCCAGTGCAATGTTGTGGCAAAAAGGGCTAATGTGACCCCTGGGTGTATAAACGGGGACTAATGAGTAGCAGCAGGGAGGTGTTTTTACTTCTGCATATGGCATGGTGAGACTGATACTGGAATACTAGAGAGAGAAGGCAGGTGAGGTAATATCTTTTATTGGACCAACTTCTGGCCAATAAACAGAAGTTGGTCCAATAAAAGAGATTACATTACCCACCTTGTCTCTCTAATATCCCAGGACCAACAAAGCTACAACAACACTGCCTAATGGAATAGTGGGTCCAGTTCTGGTGTCCACATTTTAAAAAGGCTATTGAAAATTTGGAGAGGTGATAGAAAAGAGCTACAAAAAATATTTCAGGGGTGGAGACAATGCCCTGTGAGGGAGAGATTTAAAGAACTAAATGTTTAGCTTATCAATGGGAGGTGACTTAATTACAGTGTATAAGTACCTTCATGCGGAGAAAGCGAAAATACCCAGGACTAAAAAGTTATTTAATCTAGTGCAGAAAGGCATAACAAGAACCAATAGCTGGAAGCCGAAGGCAGACAAATTCAAATTAGAAATAGGCACATATTTTTAACAGTGATGGTGCTTAACCAATAGAACAAACTACCAAGGGAAGTGGTTGATTCTCCATCTCTTGATGTCTTCAGAGCAAGACTAGATGCCTTTCTGCATTAGCCAAATGCAAGTTATTGGGCTCAGTACAGGGGAAACTGGGGGCAATTTAATGGCCGTGATATATAGGTTAGACTAAATGATCTAATGGTCCCTCTGGCCTTGACTCTATGAATCAATGGGTCATGTTTCGATGCACCTTGGATACAAGTCCACATGGGCCTCTCCTCGACTTCAAGTTGAGTTCCACACATGTGCTGGGGGCGGAATTTGGCTTTGAACATTGAAAAGAGAGCTAAGCCATGTTATTTCTTTCTGAACAGAGAATTTGGTCTGGTGAGGTGCTGAACACCCTCAGTTCCCGCTGGCTTCCAAAGGACTTGAGGACACACACCACCGTTCAGGAGAGGCCCTGCGCACCATGCAGGTTCAGGCCCCTGAGGTCCTCAGAGAACTCAGTAAGTGAAGTAGCAGGACAGAACTGGGCCCCATTCCCATATGCCATCTGCAAGGGCAGTTTTACCAATGATGTCAGTGATCAGACCCTTAAAGCTCTCACAGAGTAACACTGTTTCACTAAAGAATGGCTTTGATTTGTCAGATGAGGCATTTCTCTGATCTATAAAATGAAAATTTATGTTTGATTTTTGTGGTAGGTGAGGGCAGGTGTTTTCTGCTCCAAAAGCCTTCAGCAAATTTGTTCTACAGTCAACTAATTTTATTACTGTACATAAATGGCCTTTACCCTACGGCTCTTGTGGTATTTTCATGATTCTTCCCAGGGAATTACAAATCAACTTTCTTTTTGATAAAGGAACGTGCAGTATTTTATTTAGTTATTTTATGTTTATGTTCTGAACAGCTGAAAAAGTATGACATCCCATAAAATGTCTGGGTTAAGCCTTTATGCCTTTGCATATGTGTCTTTTAAAAAGTGTTTTAGCATCTGAACTGAGAAACACAATCCTACGATTGGAGTCTATTAAGTAAAAAGGGGGACGGGAAACCCTGAAAACCAATACTTAACGTGTCTTTAAAGTTGCCTCTTTGCATTCCATAGGGACCCACCTTCCATTTAATTAATTTTTTTTCTTTATGTCGGGAACCTGAATTAATTTTATTTATTTCTATATTTTTTGCAGATGCTTACAATGAACTATATAGGTGAACTATCCCCAAAGGGAATGCATACTTAAGTAATGAAGTATTTTACTACAGAAACTGAAAACTGGCCTCCGAGACCTAGTCACAACTTCATTTACAGGGCAACAGCTGAATCAAGAGGAAAGAGTCCCAAACACTCAAGTAAATCAGATTTATCAGACCTCCAAATGTGCGGGCAGGTCCCCAGACCTGCTCCCCACATCAGTTACGTGGGCATTCTGAAAGTTTTCTGGGGTGCATTTGCCATGGGAACTTGGCTGGCTTTTATGAGGCTAATTTTAAAACAGGCACTCCTAGCAGCCCAAGGTGTGGTTTGGATCAGCTGTAGAGAGGATTGCAAAAAGCCGAATGAAAGCAGTGGGAAACCTATCTGTCTGAGGACATGGGAAGCTACAATATAGAAACATAGTGATAGCTGGACTTTACATAGGATGTGGTAAGTAGTTGCTATTTTATTACATTTCCAGAATAGGAACAAAAGTCACATTCAAATCTTATTAGATCAACTAAGCCATTTTCTCCCCTGACTCAGCTAATTAATAATCATTTAAATAATAGGAAGTGTAGCACCCAGAGGCCTCGACTGAGAACAGGACCCCATTGTGCTCAGGACCCCATTGTGCTAAATGCTGTACAAACTCGGGGAAAGAGTTAGTCCCTGCCCTGGAGAACTTGCAGTGGAAAGCCAGAAAGACAAGAAGTGGAAGGGGAAACCGAGAGGGGAAGGGACTTGTTCAGGATCACACAGCATAACAGTGAACAGAACACAAGTCTCCCAAGTCCCAGTCCAGCGCCTTGCCCACTAGATCATGCTGCTATCCCAATGGGGCATTGTGTTCCAACCGTGTGTTTTAGTGCTTTGGGAAGTCCTGTTTAAGGTGACTCATGGGATGGCCCTTCCACCACTTTCCTTGGGAGATTACTCCACAGATGAAGCTTTTGGTGCGTTAGGATGCTCAGTACCACATAGGATCCGGCCTAGCAGGCCACACTGTGATGAACAGCTTCATGATGTTCAGCTTAAGTTTCTGATGTTTTAAATTTAATTCCATTACTCCTAGTCCCTCAGTTAGCACCCCAAGCAAGCACTATAACTGCACACCCCTGAGCAGGTCCCATTAACCCAAGTGAGATCATTTCAAGCCCATTGTAAATGCCTGGGCCCCCAATTTAATCATGGGACCCACCTTTAGGAAAGGTTTTGTATTCAGCAAGACTGGATCGGCTAACGCGGACCAAGCCTTCAATAAAAAGTACGGTGTCAAATACCATTCCATTGAAGTCAATGGGATTACTCACATGCTTAGAGTCTGGCATGTGGTTAAGTGTTTTGCTGATGGCTAATGGCTTGTGGAAAGCACAGAAGAAATAGAAATAAAGGAATACATTTTGTTAGGAAAAGCTCTCCTCATTTTTACTGGATTTCCAGCAGCACCTTGTGATGTTATATTGCTGATCGTCGCACTGTTTAACTATAAAACTCTAGCACTCTGTGAAATGCACTAATACGGCTTTTTCAACCGTGGGTCTATTCAGAAAAGTGACTCAACGAGCTCCATATCTAGGAGCTCCATTTCCAGACCCTGCTTGCGACTACCTTCAGGTTGCATTGCAAATCCCTAAATACGCAGTTTCAGTGTCACACTAGCATGCCGGGGCGTTAGAATCAGCACCTCCAGAAGGCACTGGGCACAAATTCTAATATTTTGGACCAGGCTCTTTTGAAAATTTACCCCTTAGTGTTTTTTTTTACCTGCTTTGCTAAGAGGAACTAGAGAGACAGAGATTTTGGGCACAGAGCTTGCTGGAGTGACAGACTTGGGGATTTAGAGCAAGGAACTGTCGGTGTTGTTTGTTTTTACTGTGTGTGTGTGTGTGTGTGTGTGTGTGTGTGTAAGTAAACAAAACTGATCTCCTCTGAGGTGCAAGATTGCTCCAAAAAATATACCTGACTCTTATCATCAATTTCCCAACTTTACAAAAACAACCGTGCAAGTTCCCAGTTATTGGACCAAAGGGGTAACGATGTTTACTCAGCAATTTTGCTGGCCAAACCCACATTTTGTGTCCCAATCCTGCAATGTACATCAATGGGAATGGAGGGCCCTCGGTACGTTGCAGGACTGGACACTGTAAGGGCTAACCGTACTCTACATTGGGGAGACTGACTCTGTCAGAGATTCCATTCAGGACTTGCTAAAGCTTCATTGTATTATATCATTCTAAAGAATCTCATTCTTTTCTTTAAACATTTTTTTAGATTTATGGGGCTCTGCTGTTTGGGAATTTGAAATAGATATAGTGCCCTCCTCTGAAGTGCAAGAATGATTTATGTTGCCAGGCATCCCACTGGCAATAAGCCAGAACAGATCTATCAGGTACAATTAGCAAACCCTGTAAATCCACCCGGAAACCGAATGGAACAGGCATATCAATTCTGGGTATGCAGTTGCCCTGATGGTCAGCAACAGGTGCATAAGCTATCTGTGCACGTGCACACAAACACAGAGTTGGGAATCGTCGACATAAATCACCATGACAACCAGGGGAAGAAAGAAAAAAAAAAAGAAGGAAGATAAGTACTTGAAGAAATGTAGCAGCAGATTGAACAACGGAATTGGAAGCAGCCGCGTTAATTCCCCACAGGCCATCTCTCCATAATTATTATTTATTCCCTGCAAATGGGAATTGTAATCTGCTGATTTTGTGGTTGCATTTTTGTGGCTTAAAATTCCACATATCACAAGAAACATCAGCCTCGCCACCCACACGCCTGGCTAAATCTAGCACATGTGTGGCAGACAGGGGGCCACACAATAGCAGCTCTCCCGCCCTGTTTAGTGTTAAAATAATGATAATGATCATAACAACATCATCTTAATGCCTGTAGAGCATCTTTCTTCCTGGAGGCACCCAAAGTACTGGTTGGAATCACTTTTTGCTCGCCACTGAAATGCAGTCGGCGTCGTGGAGGAGCTCAGCAGTTCTTTAGCAAAACCCTGCTGCATCCAGATAAAAGGATGGGGGAATTCAGAAGCAGAACGTACTCACCCTAACTAGAATTAGGGCAGATGACAGGACCCAAAACCCCAGGTCCTGTGAAAAATGCAATGGGTTTGAGGATGATGACTAACGTTAGTCATCATCATCAGCTCAGTTTCAACCAAGCCAACCGCAGAGTGTCTTTTAAAACTACCGGGGGGGAGGGGGGCATTTATTCAGTATTAACTCAAGGTCCTACCCAGTGATCCACCAATACTGCTTCCTTCAGTGCCTTGGATTTTGCACAGAGGTTTCTCATGCCTGGACTGACCAGGGCTTGACCTTAAGACTAAATTTTGTCCTGGTGAGTGCTAGTAGTGACACTAGCAGATAAGTCCTCTGTAGTATTAGGGGGTCTGTGCCTTTGAGGGAGTATTAGAGAGTCTGCCTGGAGCACTGGGAAACTCTTGTTATTGTTACGCACAATGTAAATGAGGAGGCACCATGGAGGGAGCTGCCCGGGGTGGTATAAACAGCCCTTTGCAGGGCTAATTTATTAACAAAAGCCCCACAGCCATAATCCAGAATTCCCAGCACAGTCGAAACAGTTCATTCACTCTTTGAAATCCCAATAGTCCATCAACACACCCAGGACAGCTCTGGCCTCTCTCACCACGGTCAGCCATCCCGTACAGTCCCAGCATCTCTCCCTTCATTCAGACTCTCAGGTACAGCTCTGATGTCTCTCATCACCCCTCGCCCCAGGCTCTCTAGCTGGGGGTGCTTCTCCACCCTCTTTCATGCTCAGGTTTTGTTCTAAGTTCTCTCCTGCTCAGGCCTCCATCATTCCCAGCCTTCAGCCCTCGCTAGCTGGCTTCAGCTCTCCAGCCCAGAGAACCAGCAGGCACCTCCTTCTGCTGCTCTTGGCCTTCAGTCCCACCCATCCCTCTCTGGCCATGGCTCCCTGGCCCGGGAAAGTTTGTTGCTGAGCCCTTCTGACTGCCTTCTGCTTTCACCAGCCTGATCTGGCTCCCCTGCTCACCTAGGGAGCTTTCACCATTCCCTTCTTTAGGGGCATCCCTTCCCTGAAGGTCTCTGCCCAGCTCTGCTGTTCTTCTGAGCTCTCCCTGCTTCTCTGAACACCTTCAGCTCTTCCCTCCCACCCTGGAATCTCCCTTCCCTTTCTCTCATTTATAACTCCCAAGGGCAGTTCCACTCTTCTCATTACACCACCAAGCTAGAATGCACCTGGACTAGTACAGGAGAGCTGGGCCCGACCGATTTTAAAGGGGCCAGCGTGCCCTGTTACACGCAGCCCGTTGGAATACAATTCAGAATAAAGCAGAGCCCTTGGCAAGCCCCTGTTACCCTAGCATTGCGTGATGATTTAGTTGGTGTTGGTCCTGCTTTGAGCAGGGGATTGGATTAGATGACCTCCTGAGGTCTCTTCCAACCCTAATCTTCTATGATCACTGAACAACATATCCCTTTTTTCTAGGGAACCCTGCTTGCCAGGCAAAGGGTTTCCACAAGATGGGTCTGGAGGTTGCACAGCTATGGTACGCTTTGATGCACCCTGACCCACAGCAGCAAGCACCCCCAGCTGCTGCATGCTGCTGACAACAAAAGACTTGCTAGCAGGGGAGACATGTCCTCTTGGTGATGAGAGGTATGCGGGTGACCCCGTAACCAGGCTCACTTCCAAGAACTCTCTGGAGCACTGAGGAACAATTTGGTGCATACCGCACCAGCAAACCAGCACCACAGCACTTCAGCGGAGCTATGCCATTTTACACCAGATGAGACCTGGCCTCTTGGCTCGCAAGCGCTGATGGTGAGATGGTCTAATGAGGTGGTGCGGCGGGAGGCACCGCCAGTAAAGAATATTAATAATGATATTTCACATAATGATGGCAAGACTGTGCCAAATGTCTATCTACAGCCTTCATTTAAAATAACAAGACGTAGTGAAGCTAAATTAGAAGCCACATATTGGATTAAATAATAGACGATCACCATATGTATTAAATTTGATCTTTTACTGCAGCAGGATGTTAGTAATAAAAACAATACCAATAGCTAGTCAACATCATAAATCCAGAACATATTCATGAGATCTTACTTTTCCTAGCAGCTGGAGGGAGCCTGTAGCAGGAGGCCACGTGATGAAGATGAGCGTGAAGATGAAGGTGGGTGCAAAGAGGGTATAAATGCTACCAGATCAGAATTCTCCATTCCCATTGACGAATGGGAACGTTTTATACCCAGCTTGCACTCAACTACTGGACAAAGTGGAAGCCCCTGGAGAGAATTAGGCCCATAATCATTGCTTGCTTAAAGGATGAACATCATTAAAATATTCTGCTACTAAATTATAAATTACTTTACTCTTATAAATGAATACATGAATTAAAACAACTCGACTGATTGCCTTATGTGCCGTAGAGCTGGTCAAAATTTTTGCCACAGAACTGTTTTCCATCAGAATCATAGAATCTTAGAATATTAGGGTTGGAAGAGACCTCAGGAGATTATCTAATCCAATCCCCAGCTCAAAGAGGAGCAACACCAACTAAATCATTCCAGCCAGGGCTTTGTCAAGCGGGACCTTAAAAACCTCTAAGGAAGGAGATTCCACAACCACCCTAGGAAACCAATTCCAGTGCTTCACCACCCTCCTAGTGAAATAGTGTTTCCTAATATCCAACCTAGACCTCCCCCACTGAAACTTGAGACTCCTTGTTCTGTCATTTGCCACCACTGAGAACAGCTTAGGTCCATCCTTTTTGGAACCCCCCTTCAGGTAGTTGAAGGCTGCTATCAAATCCTCCCCACCCCCCATTCTTCTCTTCTGCAGACTAAATAACCCCAGTTCCCTCAGCCTCTCCTCATAAGTCATGTGCCCCAGCCCCCTAATCATTTCCATTTCCCTCTGCTGGACTCTCTCCAATTTATCCACATCCCTTCCGTAGTGGGGGGGACGACCACCAAAACTGGACACAATACTCCAGGTGTGGCCTCACCAGTGCCGAATAGAGGGGAGTAATCACTTCCTTTGATCTACTGGCAATGCTCCTACTAATGCAGCCCAATATGCCGTTGGTCTTCTTGGCAACAAGCGCACACTGCTGACTCATATCCAGAACACACAGTTGCATTGAAACTGAAATGTTTCACATGAACATGTTGATTGTTTTGGAAAGAGAAATGTCCAAATGAATTGTTTCAACTTTCTCTCATCTTGATCACGAAAAACATTTAATTTCAATAACATCCATTCAATTAATTTTGTTTCAACTTTTATGTTATACTGAAATATCAATTTTAATATTATACGGCTTGTATATTGTATTTAATATCATGTACTCATTACATACAGCGTTTTCTATTATAATGCTTTGGCGTGATCAAAATGAAATTGCAATGTTTCCAAATGGAGATTTTTATTTACTTATTTTTGGAAATCCCATTCCATGAGAGATTTTGAAATGTGGGCATTTCACTCCAATTTGGAATGAAAACAAAGTTCAAAACGTTGGCGTTTCCCCATAGCCAGCACCTTCTTGGAAAGTGTTTGGAAGTACTTTAGGAGATACCTTCCCAGCCTTGGCAGCTGCTAGACTTATCCAGGGTGGAGGCAATGGCAGAGAAGAACAGTGCAGCTGGAGAAAGTTTCCTGATTCCTGATCTCCCCTCCTTCTCCAAAGCAAACGGACACCTGAAGCTCGGGTTTAAGCCATGCCAGCTAATGAAGAGCAGCTCGTATTTACAGGTCTGCAGGCCACAGCCCACTCACATGCAGGGCGAGGACAGTGCAGCCTTTTAAGTGTTATTACTAATCATGTGTATTACAGTCATGCCTGGAAGCCCAAACTGATATCAGGGCACCATGGTGTGCAATGCTGCACAAACACATACTGAGAGACAGTCCCTGCCCCAAAGGGCTTACAATCTACATAGACAAGGCAGAATAGAAACACTGTCATTCCAGCTTAACAGAGAGGAAATCAAAACACAGAAACATTCAATGACTTGCCCAAGGTCTATGGCAGAGGCAGGAATTGAACCTGTATCTCCTGACTTCTAATCCGGTATCACCTGCTTCTGGGCGCGCTCCCAGAGGTATTATGCCTTCCTCTGACTTCCACACACACCATGGAATGGCCACTCGTGTGCTACACCTCTGCACCTCCACGCTGTGTGTCTCTCTCTCAGAGCCAAACTCCCTCAGTATGTCATTGAGAGCAAAGCAGTTGTAATCTGTGCGTCCTATCACTGTTTTCATGTCAGCCGTTGCTTTCACACACTTTGGGTGCTGTACAATAATAAGCAACAATGACTTTTCTGCATGTGACCTTCACTCTACAGCCTTCGCCGTTATGTCACTTCTTTTTCCATTAGATCTAAATCACCTGTAAACCACAGCCCTCCTAACCCACTTTAAAATATACTTCATGAAAATACAGAAGGGAAACAGCCCCAAAGGGTAGGGAAAATGCTCAGATGGGAGGTAAAGCACTGACAAGGTTTATTACCAGCCACATCATCACCAGGAATCCTAGAAATCCGTTTGCCATGGAAAAACGTGGGAATCTTTAGTTTTTACACTTTGTGAAAACATAAAAACATATATTACCTTTTAACTAAATTTTACTGAAAGTAGCAGTGTCACTTACTCAATGCACACAACCTCCCCCTCTTGTGGTTGATTTTTGAATTTACTTTAAATTTACATAGCTAAACATACTCCAATAAACTGCTTCCGGTGTACAGAGATTACCCAATGCCATATAAGAACACAAGAACAACCATACTGGGTCAGACAAAGGTCCATCTAGTCCAGTATCCTGTCTTCCGACAGTGGCCAATGACAGGTGCTCCAGAGAAAATGAACAGAACAGGTAATCATCAAGTGATCCATCCCCTGTTGCCCATTCACAGCTTCTGAAAAACAGAAGCTAGGGACACCATCCCTGCCCGTCCTGGCTAATAGCCATTGATGGACCTATCCTCCATGAACTTATCTAGTTGTTTTTTGAACCTTGTTATAGTGTTGGCCTTCACAACATCCTCTGGCAAAGAGTTCCACAGGTTGATTGTGCATTGTGTGAAGAAATACTTCCTTTTGTTTGTTTTAAACCTGCTGCCTATTAATTTCATTTGGTGACCCCTAGTTCTTGTGTTATGAGAAGGAGTAAATAACATTTCCTTATTTACTTTCTCCATACCCGTCATGAATTTATATACTTCAATCATATTCCCCCTTAGTCATCTCTTTTCCAAGATGAAAACTCCCAGTCTTATTAATTGCTTCTCCTACGGTAGCTAGATTTTTATTTTTTTTATCAGAATTTTTTTTTTATATTGGTCTGGACCCTGACTGTTTGGATCACCACTGAGATACCACATCCAGCACTGACTGTAAGAAACAGGGCAGACACACCCCAACAACTGGTGATTTATTCTATAATTAGATTCACCTGACCAGTAACAAAATGAGCTTCTGTAGCACTGATTAACAAGAAGCCAAAACACAGTCCCCATAGGCAATCCAGCCCTTATCACCATCCAGACATCTGGTCTTTATGATGAGAGGTTACTGAAAACCCGATTCATCATATATAAAGTTCTTCCAATCCCAAACAATCAGCCACTTCCCCAGGTCAATATATAATTCAGATCTTATCCAAAAATCATGCTATCAGCCAATCCTTAGTAAACCAAAGGTTTTATTAATAGTAATAAAAGAAAAGAAGAGAGTTATTAGATAGTTAAGGAATCATAGAATCATAGAACTGGAAGGGACCTCAAGAGGTCATTAGTCCAGTCCCTGAACTCAAAGCAGGACTAAGTATTATCTAGACCATCCCTGAGAGATGTTTGTCCAACCTGCTCTTAAAAATCCCCAACGATGGAGATTCCACAACCTCCCTAGGCAATTTATTCCAGTGTTTAACCACTCTGACAGTTAGGAAGTTTTTCCTAATGTCCAACCTAAACCGCGCTTACTGCAATGTAAGCCCATTGCTTCTTATCCTATCATCAGAGGTTACATACTACAAGTATATATTACACTTGATTTTCAGATTTTGCAGGTCAGGATAACAGTGATGTTATCTGATAGCTTTTAATTAGTTTCTCTGGTTCACCCAAGCAGAGTGGGAGTCATTCAGTCCTACGTTCAAAGCTTTCTTAGAAAATCACAGCCCGGAGATGAGAAGCAGGAATGAAGACAAAGCAGTGATGTCACAGTTTGCAATTTATAGCTCAGCGCACAGGCATGGAAAGTTACTGGCAAAAGATGGAGTCTTAGATCACATGTCCTAATCACCTGTTCTTACATGCTTTCTTGAATCATAGGGGTAGCCATTGGCTCCACACTGTCTGAAGCCTGCTCAAGGAGGCCTCACTGAAGAGTAGAGTCCCCATAATGGCCCATCACCACATGGACGGTGGGTCCATCAAGGAATGGATGGCCCAAGAACAAGGGTGGCTAGTCCGGATGTAAATTTGCCTTGTGGGTGTCACCCAAGGAACAGAACACGTTTGAGATACAGACACATAGCAAACTTTCATAACTTCATGTACAAAGAGGATACATGCATATAAACATGATAATCACTCTTAGCAGAGAAGAATGTCTCAAATGATACCTTACATGACATACATTGTACAAGATTTGTTCCAATTGTATAACAGGGGTAGCAACAAGGATATAAATGGTCATCTTCCTTTTCATGCAGCACCAGGCATGGAAAAGTAGGGTCTTTGGTCATCACAAGATAAAGCTTTGTAGGAGGTCTTGCCTTCAAAATGGGAATGGCAGGGCAGACTGGATGCAGAGTCAGTAGTGAGCAAATCAGGGGGGTGAGTTACAAACGAAGACCTGGTAGTGTTGTAGTGGTAATTTCATGGAGCTGATATGAACTAGTTGTCAGAGATTCAAATTCCAGAAAACAAGGTACCCTCGGGTTCTTTGTTGCTATTGTTGTTCTTGATGTTTTTTTTTTTTTTTACCCAGATCTTTCTGTTCACACATTCAGATCCCAGTAGCCACAAAAGAGGCTTAGGTTAAAGAATCCACTGCAGCAGGATGGAAAGTATGTTCCCGTATCACTATGATCACAGGTATTTGTACTTGAACCGTACCACATTTGTCTCATTTTTTCCCTGCACCTTAGTTCCCCATCTGCTAAATGAGGATAAAACTTCTGTGTTACGCAGGAGGTCAGATTGCATGATGACAATGGTTCCTTCAAGCCTTGTAATCTATGAATCTATATATTAGATAGATAGTCATCATCCTTTTGAGACAAACAGCTTGACATTTACGGGGGTGGGAAAGAGAGCATGACAAATTCAAAAATACTTTAGCAACCCCTAAACGTAGCTTGCGAGGTTTTCAAATCCTTCAACTCCACAACTTTTGCCCACTCCTGTTCCATAAAGTGAAGAATGGTAAAAAATAATCAAGAATTTTATTAACATGCAAATGCCCATCAGCTAATTACATTCCAAAACTACCTCTCTACCAGACAGAAATTACCCAAATCAGGTCAATTTGAATATTAATGAAGTTGACATTTCCTACATTGGAGGCCAGATCCAAAGGGCAGGCTGCCCCCAAAGCCCTCTTGGCTGAATGACCATATCAACCTAATAAACTTCTGTTACATCAATATTGTTCCTGTCTCAGCACTTAGCATAATTAATGCAGATGCAATCAGTGTGAAGAGGAAAACACTCTTTGAAAGTGCTCCCACTGCTGCAGCTCCGATGGTATTTGAAAAGTGGACTAATCAAATGCTAATCAGCTGAGAGAGAGTTCAGGCAGGTGGAGAGGCAAATAATCTCACACGATTAGGATGCCGCAGCGGCTGATTATCCCGTAGCCCGGGAAATGCACAGCCTGATAAGGGCGGCCGTTTGTTTCCATCTGGTCTTTTAAAAAGAGTCATTTTAATTGTCTGAATATTTGTTTTTCCAATTGGGAGCACTTGAAACCTTTTGCAGCCCGCAATCCGTCACCTCTCTCCTCCCTGTCTGAAGCAAAACAACGCCAAGTGGAAGTGACACGGTCAAATAGTTTGGATGCAAAAGTTAGTTTTTCATTATTTATTTCCCACTCCCAGAACAAAAGGCCCCCATCCCTATTGTTATTTGAGTTACAGTAACATCAAGAGGCTCCGATCAAGACGAAGGCCCTGATGTACTCGGAAATGTGGTAAAAGACCATCGCCGCGCTGAACAATTTGCAGTCTCAATAGATGAGACAGACAAAGGGGAATAGAGGCAAAATGACTTGCCTGCGATCCCCCAGCAGCTGGGAATAGATTCCAGGCCTTCTAAACCTCCCAGCCACTGTCCTAGCCACTAAAGCGGTGGTGTAATGGAGCTGGAAGATGCTGGAACGGCATCCTGGCTTCATGATACCATTGTGCCCCACCTGCTACAGCATGCATGTGGGGGAAGCTAGGGCAGGGTGGGGACCAGGTTAGAGCAGCGTGTTTGCATAGGTGCTAGAACAAGGGGTGCTGGGGCTGCATCCCTGGCTTGAAGTGGTTTCCATCATATGCAGGGTTTACAGTTTGGTTCAATGGCTCTCAGCACCTCCAGTATAAAAACTGTTCCAGCCCCGCTGCCTGTGTGTGTTGGGGTGGGGGGAGAAGCAGCAGGAGGGTGGGGTTAGAGCAACGTGGGGGGCATTGAAGATGGTTTAGAGCAGTGTTGGGGCATGGTTAGAAATCAGCATGAGGGTGGGGTTAGATGTCCCAGCTGGTGCGGAGATGCTGCCGTTTAGGAGTAGACCTCTGCTCTAAGGCTACGTCTACACTAAGAGCTAGGCATGAAATTCCCCACCTTATGCAGACATCCCTGTGCTAGTTCTCTCCAGTATCTCATTACGTGGAGGCACAAACCCGCCTGGAACGGGTGGGTACATACTCGGCCTGGCTCATTCTCTGGCAATGTTGGCAATCCAAACAAAGCAACACCGCGCCGGAGCATGAAAATCAGCAGGCAAAATTAATGTTAAACAGCGAGTGAAACGGACCAAACTAGTTGCACTATCCAAAACGAGCAAAGTGCAAAAAAAGTAAACAAAGATTATAAAGGACCAAAAGGATGTTAGATCTTTTACATGGTTTCAGCTCCAATAATCTAAAGCAATAACACAAGGAAGGGAAAAATTAGCTTTAATGTTATGTCTACCCTCCTGGCTTGGCACCACGTGAAAATCTTTGTCGGAAGAAAAAGTACAAAACCAGACTCATCCTGTGTTCTGCAGGCAGTTGGATTAGGCGGTCATCATGGTCTCTTCTGGCCTTAAAATCTATGACTCTCAGATGGTTTACAGCTAGTCTTCACTTAAAAAGTTTTACTGGTATAACTACGTTGGTTAAGGGTGTGATTTTGTTTGTTGTAGTGGTAAAACCCTCTCGATGCGGATGCAGTTATAAAGTTGTGTGTGTGTTTGTGGGCATGCGCATGCGTGTGTGAAGCTATAAAGATACCTTATATGGTATAGCTTATTTCAGTTCCCAACTCAGGCTGTGGCTACACTTGCAGCTGTAGAGCGCCGGGAGTTAAACCAGCCCTCGGAGACCGCAGCAGGGAAAACGCTGCCGCGTGTTTACACTGTCAGCTGCAAGCGCACTGGCGTGGCCACATTAGCAGTTCTTGCAATGCCGCAGAGAGCAGTGCATTGTGGTAGCTATCCCAGCATGCAAGTGGCTGCAGTGTGCTTTTCAAATGGGGGGAGGGGCGGGGGAGTGTGACAGGGAGTGTGTTGTGTGTATGTGGGGGGAGAGACAGTGTGTTTTGGGGGGCAGAGAGTGTGTCAGCATGCTGTCTTGTAAGTTCAGACAGCGGCAGGGGGTAGGGGAAAACCCCGACATCAGCCCCCACCCTCTCGCCTGTCTCTGTCACACACACACGCCTGCCTCTGCAGCAGAAGCATTCCACCGTAATGGTTTGCTTTGTGTCTCGGAGCAGATAAGCAGCCGGCTGTCAGAAACAGAGCTTTGAAAGGGGATATCCGCATGCCTGCAGCCGAGTTCAAAACAATGACCACAGCGGCCACTTGACTTCAAGGGATTATGGGATGTTTCCAGAGGCCAATCACAGAGCAGTAATGCAACACGTCGTCCACACTGAAACCCCGGGCACAGCAAGCTCTATTCTTCTTGTGGAGGTGGATTACCAGGGCCCTCCAGCAGCCGAGTTCAGGAGCTCTAAGTGCCTTGCCAGTGTGGACACCGGGGGCTGATTGAATGCGCTCTAACTTGCAAATGTAGCCAAGGCCTCAGAAAAAGTTATATTGGTATAAGGATTTTTAAACCAGTACAACTGGGCCCACACTGGAGGGTGGGGAAAGCAATTTAACTCTACTGGGAACTTGTAAATATAGACAAGCTCTGAGCTTCCAAGGAGAATAGCAGTTAGTGCAGGACAGAGATTGTCATTCTGGCATGGGGGCTGAGGGCGGAGTCCCTCTCAGAAAGTTAATCTGCTGTGTGAACCGGAGCTCAGGGACTTTTTAGCTTTGCGGCATTATTAGGACCTGACTATGTCACCAGCTTTACAGCCTATTCATTAAACTCATTATCAGTCAAAGAGGGAATGGTCATTGGAATGCCTCCCAGTCAGAAAAGCTCATTTAGCAAAAGCATGGGGGCGGGGGTGGAGGGGGGCGCTCAGACAAGTGTTTCCATTTAAATGCCAAAACCCTTTTCAACAGACAATTTATTTACATTAACCACTTTTTGGAAGACGAAGAAGAAATGGGCGGTGGGGAGCTGCATCCAGTGGGGATTGTCATGTTCTGTCTCAGCAGATGTGAGTCTTTGGGTCCTAGACAGTCTGTCACTGGCACCATGCCACGGGCTGCTGGCTCGGACCCAGTGGATGCCGCAAGCAATCTTAGAACCATACTGTCATTCCATGGCTGCCTGTCTGTCCGTCCATTGACATTTGTCTCCTTCTGCTCTGTATCCCATCACCTGTACTTTTATGGAAGGTCTATTCTAGGGTGTATTGACTACCTGTAACCCAGGTCAGGTTGGTTTACCGGATATAGTCTATGTTGCAGAGGTTACAGATACGTTGCTACCAGCCTTCTTACCCTAGCTCTACATGGAAGGGATTTTAAATGCTCTTTGCACCCCTCTCCACCAAAGCACATGCTAGGTAGCCACATGGAGTGAGCTGTGTGATCCCCGGAGTGAAAAAACAAACAAGTACCAGGCCTCTGACGTCAACAACAGCCACTGATGTCACACAGAAAGCACAAGGGCTAGCATGTCCAGACAGGCTTGAGTCCCAAAATTCACACCTGGGTCACCACTGAAAATACAATGGATGGTGTTTAGACCTGGAGTTCTGGTTTGGCCCACGATGGAGATAGAGTTCAGCTGCCAAGTTAAGATCTGGCTCCAGATTGTGATTCTAAACCTCTCCCTGTTTGGGGGTGCTCAGATTTGGGGATGTGGTTTGGGGCTGTCTGTGCCAAAAAAACCAAAGCTAAATATTCCACCCCCTCAACCACACATGAAAACAAGACCCTGGAAGTGGGATCTAGAAGATTCCGTCAAAAGGCGAGATTGCACCTAGCCTTTATGAGAAGCTGAGGTGAAAGGGGGCTCACAAAGAGCTTCCCCACTTCTGGAGCAGTCACCATTGCAATGTCCTTTCAGTTTTGCAAGGGCTCCTTCCAGGGGTGTCTAGCTGCCCAAAAGGGCTTGGGAGGGGCAAGGCCATGACTCCACCTGCCAATCACATCTAAAAAATAGAATCATCGAAATGGAAGGTTGGCAGGGAACTCAAGAGGTCACCTAGTCCAGCCTCCTGCTCAGAGGCAGGACCAAGTAAACTTAGACCATCCTTGAGAGGCATTTATCCAACTTGTTCTTAAAAATCTCCAATGACAGGGATTCCACAACCTCCCTTTGAAGCCTGTTTCACAGCTTAACTACCCTTATCGTTATAAAGTTTGTCCTACTATCTAACCTCAATCTCCCTTGCTGCAGATTAAGCCTGTTACTTCTTATTCTACCTTCGGTGGACTTGGAGAACAACTGATCACTGTCCTCTTTATATCCTTAACACATTTGAAGATGGTTATTGGTCTCCACTCAGGTTATGTCTACACTATCTCTTATGTCGGTACAATTTATGTTGCTCAGGGACATAAATAAGCCATCCTCTGAGAGACATACATTACACCAACCTACGTGCTGGTGTGCACAGTGCTATGTCAGTGGGAGAGTCTCTCCTGCCAACATAGCTACTGCTGGTCGTTGGGGGCTGGATTAATTAAGTCTACAGGAGAGCTCTCTCCTGTGAGCGTAGAGCTGTCTTGCATAGCCATAGCTCAGGTTTTCTAAACCTTATACCATTTTTATTGCTCTCCTCTGGACTCTCCACTTGATCCACATCTTTTCTAAAGTGTGGTGCCCAGAACTGGACACAGTACTCCAAAAAGAGGCTTCATCAGTGCCGAATAGCACAGGACAATTACCTCTCATGTACGATATTAGACTTTTTCTTTTTGCAACTGCATCACCTTGTTGACTCCTATTTCATTTATGTCCCACTATAACACCCAGATCCTTTGCAGCAATACTACCTAGTACCACCTAGATAGTTATTCCCCATTCTGTAGTTATGTATTTTGGATAGACAGTGGAGTCTGTGCAGTCCTCCTTGTGCATTGGGTTGCTCCACCAGATGCAATTCTTTCTGGAGTGCCCCTGGGGAAGAACAGCTCCCCACTGCTCCCTTCTTAGGTCAGTGGGTAAATGCTGCCTTTAGCCCAAGCAGTGCTCACATTCAGTTCAGATTCCAAAGCTCCTTCGTAAAGATGTTTGTGTCCAACCTCCAATCCAGGGCACACCTGTAGCATCATGTCTAGACGTGACATTGGGATTAGGACTGGTCATTTTTTTTCTGTCCAAATTTATTGTGATGGGGAAATTGGGCTTTTGACCAAATGATTTTATTGTTTGTGGGTGGTGTCAGCGTTTCCTGAAGAAAAAAAAAAAAGATTTTTGGGGGCAGAAAATGGAAAATTTACAGCTCAAACAAAAACGGTGTGGCTTTTCTGAAGTTTTCAGCCAGAAATGTTTGAATACAACTGAGAATGTCCATTCCATGGGAAATTCTGACATTTTAAAATTGGTTTTTGTTCCGAACTGCAAAGAAACCAAAAATATGTAGACATTGCCCGTGAAATGAAATTGTTGAGAATTTTTTTTTTTTTTGGTTTTGGGTCAACTGAAATGTTTCATTCCTATTCTAACTTGCCATTTTATTTTGTTATAATTTATAGTATAAAATACATTTCAAAATGAAAAGTCATTTCAAAACGAAAAATCAAAACGCTCTTTTCCAATAAGGTTGAAACAGAACGGAAACCCTTACTTACAATTTCCCCCCCAAAACAGACACTTGCCGGGAAAAGTTTCAGTTTGAATGAAAATGGCATTTTCTGATGGAAAATGTTCCATCAGAAATTTTTAACCGGCTCTTGGTTTGGAAGGTTTTGGTTTTCCAGTGAAAAGGAGAACATTTTCTGTGGGGGAAAAAGTCACCATTTCCAAACCAGCTCTAGTTTTGTTTCCTGAAATGAATTGCAGAGTCATCGTCCTGCAAGATGCTCTTGCAAGATTCAGGACAGAACCATAAGGAAATCAGGAATATCTCACCAGTTTCAGAACAACTAGGAAACCAGGAATGGGTGACTTGGTTTGGATCAAATCAGGACCTCCTCAAACTTTCTCCCAAAGCTGAAATTGAACTTTTCTCGATGTCTGAAAGTTCAACAAACGTCTAAGTTTTTCTTTCTTTTTTTTCCGCCTGGGACTGGAAGCAAAAGCACCAGCACATCACCAGGAATGGCTTTTCTTGTGACAGTTCAGACCCAGTCTGAAGCAGGAAGGGTTAAGAAGAGCACCTGTTCTCTGGAGATTGCCTGCTGAATTCTGTAGACCCAGCAGAGATCTGGATCATCGTTTGACTAAATAACCAAACCTCTGGGTGTTTCTCCAAATGCAACCCAAACTCCAAACCCTTTACTCACCCCTCCCTAGTGACTATCCTGACCTGATTATTGGGGGCGCTCCAACAGCTGCAGGTGTTGTGGGTGCTTACAGTCATCCATGCCCACGAGGTCTTACCACATAGTGAAACCTGGTCAGGGAAAAAGTGAGAATAGACATCCACTAGCTAAGAAACTGGATCCCTGGAATTAATCGTCACCTGTGTAAAATATTCAATATGGGCACAATCTTGTGAGGTGTTTAGTGTCCTTAATTCCCATAAAACATGCCAAGGACTCTCAGCACACACCAGGAGTCACTCAGATCATTAGATCAGGCCCTTATGTAGCCTGAACTCATTCCAGGACTAAGTATTTGAGCACATGTTTAACTTTAAGCACATTTAAAGTCCCACTGAAGTCAATGGGACTCAAGCCCAGGCCTCAAGGCCTCAAATTAAGCAGGTGCTTAGGCGCTATGCTGCATAGGGATTGTCTGCTGTCTCAGAGTTTGGAGAAATACTTTTCACCTTTGAGAGTCCCAGCAGAGCCCCATATTGGAGGTTCTAGCGTTGATAGATGGATTTTTACCTACTCCTCTGCTACAGTTCGTAAATGAGTAACTACTCGTAAAAGAAAACTGTTTAAATGAGTTTGTTTTCCAACAGCTGCATCTATTACCTGAATATACAAGTGCTGCATTACCCGGACTGTCTGACACTCATAACTGGTTTTTATTCACAAGAAATGTGTTACAAGGCTATAATCAGAACCTGGCAGCAACATATGATTTGTGGGGCTCTGATGGCTTCCTACTAAAATAACGTAGACTTTAATTTGAGCAGCATAACAGTATCCAGGAGGTTGCAAATGGGGACATTTCAGCTGCATTCATAGCACCTCAGTCATTCAAAGGTTTAAGCAAAGACTAGATTTAGCGCCACACCTTTCTAGTTGCCCTGGAAGTTTGTCTGAAATTTCCTTTCCATTTTTTTAAAGCTTCAGTGTCAATGTACCCTGGCAAAAGATAGCTCAACAGCCCTTCAGACAGCCATCCCCTGTCCACAAAACAAGTACAACACAGGCACCTATCATGCAAGATACCCCCCCACAAACCGTCGTACCAACATCTCTGAACCATTATCTGCCAGGGCCACATTTAGAGGGGAATTCATTGTCCATTGCCAACTCAAGGCTTAATCTTGCGCCGGTGATGTCAATGGGAGTTTTGCCATTTACTTCAATGGCTACCAGACCCAGCTCTCACCCATTGGTTGCTCTCCAGATTCCCAGCAAGGGTGCCATGTAGACCCAATTGCTTGTTTGGGATGCAGATAGCTGTTTCCTGGGCCCTGGCTTGAGACCACCAAACAATACCTATTTCCAGTCACTACCAACCTACACTGGATTTGAATTTGGGGGCCTACAGATATAAAGCTCTATAACCCGATAAAGTACACTCCTGTTTACCCAAATGGCCTGGGGCACTCCAAAACTTCCAGCTAACCAGGCATGGGGTAAATGGAAGTCATGTTTTGAGCTGGGTTCTCGTCATGGGCTATGAGCCAATGAATGGCAGCACTTTGCATGTCAGCCCCTCCCGTGTTCCCCGCCTGACTTATGGCTGTCCTAGTACCCAAGCAGCGACTCGACGCAGCCCCTCAATGACAACTGTGATGTTGGTGAGATCCCTGCCCGCTGGGTGCTTGGAGGGGCCATGTCCTGAACTGTGGGGCTCTGTCATGGGAGAAGAGTCTGACTAGAGATGCCCTGGGGGATATAATTACAGTAGTAGGGGGCCACTTTGAATTGGATACAATGTTGCAGCCATGGAATCATATTGAGAGTGGATACATTGTTGTACTGGTGTGCCGTGAATTAGAACTAAGCTAACTGCTATGTGTCTAAGAGGCTAACTAAGTAGTGCTAGAGGGGGACACATTGTGGATCTGGATACTGAATTGCCAGTACCCTTGGTACCTAGGTATCCAGGTGATGGGTGCACAGCAGCCTGTCTAAACTAAATTGGCTGTTTGTTTGTTTGTTTGTTTGTTTGTTTGTTTGTTTGTTTGTTTGAATAAGCAAATGCAATATTTGTCTTTCAGGGGCAATTATCCACTCTCTCATGAGAGGAAAGATGGTCTTGTGGTTAAGGCCCTGGGCTGGGATCCAGGAGATTTGGGCTCAGTCCCTAACTCTGCTCCAGCTGTCCCTGCATGACCTTGTGCACTCTCAAGGGGCATCCAAAAAGGGCTGGTTCGGCAGTTAGGGCACTAGCCTAAGTCACGGGAGCTCTGGGTTCAATTCTCTGCTCCACCGCAGACTTCCTACATTACTCTGGGCAAGCCACTTAGCCTCTGTGTGCCTCAGTTTCCACATCTGCCCAATGGGGGGAATAGCCTTGCCCTTCCTCAGAAGGGCGCTGTGAGTATGAAAGCAGTAAAGATGTGAGGTACTCAGGGACTGTGTTAATTGGTACCCTACAAATACCACGCACAGAATCATAACATGAGTCAAATGAATCCTTAGTGTACACGCACTGACCCCTAAAGTTACATTAGCAACCTATTTGACCACTTTGTTTTTTTGCATTGATGTTTATGTCCAGTTTTCACTCCTTAGGCCATAGCTACAGATGTAAGCCACTGTAAGCTCCCTAGTGGAGCCACTCTAAAACGACGGGAGAGAGCTCTCCCATTGACTTAATAAATCCACCCCCAGCAAGTGGTGGTAGCAATGTCGGCGGGAGAAGTTCTCTTGCCAGCATAGCGCTGTCCACACTGGCGCTTAGGTCGGTGTAACTTATGTCGCCCAGGGGGGTGGCTTATTAGCACCCCTGAGCAACATAAGTTATACCAACATAAGGGTTAGTGAGGACATAACCTTGGATATTTGGCCCAAAGAATATAACTTGAAAAGTTACATCATCCATTTTATTTTAGTTAAGCTTTTAAAAATGTCATCAGTTTCCTATTACATATTGTTATAAACTTTGGCATGGCTTTGACTCCTTTCATCTTACATACACGGCAATGTACCATACTTATGCTTTTGGCATTTCTTTTATTTCCAGCCATTTAAATCGAACTTTTGGGATCCGCGCGTGTGTGTGTGTGTGAGTTTGATAGGTCTCATTGGCTATTTATTTTAACATCCTCCATGAAATGTAATAGATCATTAGTAGGACTGAAATCAGATTTCCTCTTCAGCAAAAAATAATCCAAATCCAACATTCTGTTTTGCCAACATTTCTTTTCCAATCCAGGTCACAGTGGCAACACCACAGTATAACAAATACTGGGTCAACTCACTGGGGCTTCATCCATGGCACAGAGTGGAATTTGGCCCACTGCCTTTGGCTAAAACTCAGACAATGTAGGATGTCTCTCAGAGTAGAGTGGCCACTGGCACAGACAGGATACCTGACTAGTTGGACCGTCAGTCTCTTCTAGTCTAGCTTGTTTCTTCCTATCTCTGGGCCCACCCCCACTCCTCCCCTAACAGCAGAGTCTCTGAGAGCTTCGTACGTACTTATAACATTAGCAAATCTCTCTCTTGCCCCTGTGGTACCTTCCCAGGCCAACAAAGAAATAGTTTGATCAGTTGTTGGTGTTCAAGTGTGTGTTTGAAGAGCTCATTGTGGGAAAGTCAAGTCAGAGAGTAAAGCATTTGCATTTAGTATCAGAGGGGTAGCCGTGTTAGTCTGAATCTGTAAAAAGCAACAGAGGGTCCTGTGGCACCTTTGAGACTAACAGAAGTATTGGGAGCATAAGCTTTCGTGGGTAAGAACCTCACTTCTTCAGATGCAAGGCTTGCATCTGAAGAAGTGAGGTTCTTACCCACGAAAGCTTATGCTCCCA